>NW_015114701.1:0-17105 GCF_001443285.1 Poecilia latipinna | reverse complement strand
AAATTCCTTGTTTTTTTTTTTTTTGTTTTTTTTTTTTTTTTTTTTTTTTTTTTTTTTTTTGGCAAGATTATTCCATTACCTGCCTGCACTGATCAAACATTTGGCTTTAAAAATACTCTGACAGCAATAACTCTGTTAACAATTCATCTTCACTCAGCTCCAAAAATCCAGAAATCAACTAAAAGGCAACAAAAAAAACGAGCCATAGACATTTGTGAGGACTGGCTGCTAAGGCAACAGCACTGATGTCTTATCTACACTCCAATAAAATGGTCAGTTTAAAGGAATTCCCAGGTGTTGGTTGTTGTGAGAGGCTTGCATGCTACACCGTCAGTTGTGGAAAAAGGTTTTGGCAGATCCCAGAGACTTCCTTGGCCTTGGGTTGATGATGAAGCAACGTGGCTAAAGCATCCCACCCACATCCTGATTGAGACAACCTGCTTGAACGGGGAAGGGAGAGTCCAATCGAGGCGTCAGACCGTCCCACAGAAAAACCAGACTTGAGTCCAGGCCTCCTGCTGAAGAATCAGCATCATTGCCTTCCTGTGCTCCAGAAACACAACAACAGAGAGCGGAGACGAGCTTTTCTCTGCTACAGCGATTCTTTAATCCACCTCCATTCTTCTTCTTCTTTTTTTGTTTTTTTGTTTCCCAAATTCTCTTCGGGAGTGCATGCATCACACCATTGCTGCAGAAGCAGATGGCAGGTATCTGGTGGTGCTGGTGGAGGTGGTTGGTTTGGGCACGCCCGGGCTCGGGGTCCTGATGTTGGAGTAGCTGGTCACTGTGGGTGCGGGGCTTAGCCTGGTGCAAACACTGCCATGGGTGAAGGCGCTCGACCGGCGCTCGCTGTTAGTGTGCTGCAGCTGCTGGCTCTGAGAGGGCCTGCTCCCTTTCCTGCGGCCCTCCAAAAAGTATGTAAGCATCTGGCCCTTGCCCTTCACACTGACCTGACCACGACACACAAAGTTGTAGTAGTCGGTAATGAGGCGGTAGACGTCCTCTGTCACCTGGAGGGCCAAAAAAGAGGACTAACGTTAGTTGGAACCAACATTTTAAATAGTTAAATATTCATCTGCATTGCCTATTAAATATATGGTAACATAACTTTATTACCACCTGCCTAATACTGTGTTGTCCTCCTTTTGTCATCAGAACAGCCCAGAGCGGAGGACCCATAGACGAGACTGGATCCCTTAATAATGTTGTTTAAGTGTCTTATCCAGCCATGTATATATGTATGTAATCACATAAACTTAATGCCATTTCAGATTTTTTAAAATTTTGATTACAATAAACATTCTTTTCATTTTACTCTGTGCCCAAAACCATGTGACTTTGGCATATAAGCCTTGCAAATGAGTGGATGTTAATGGCTCTATTCTGAAAGTGTCCTCAAGAAAGTAATCTGTGCTTTAAAAACAAAAAATAAAGAAAATGGGACAAAAGTTTTTTTTTTCCAAAATGTACTTATTTTTGTTGATCTTTTCAGTTAGCTGATTTTCAACAAACCCACATTTATTTATTTAAAAACAGTTTTTAAGGGGCCTAATGTAATATTCTAAATGTAAATGTCATCTTTTCATTAGATGCAAATGGAAAATTATTATAATTAACGGAAATAAAGGCTTTCAGACATTCATCTGTGCATGCTTATCCTGCATATTTCACTTAGTGATAAAGTTCCTACCATAAATGGGATTTTCAATGCTAATCAAATTATTTTAATGTGTCTATATATGTATATATTATATATACAATTTATGGCAGACTGTCAGGGGTGCAAAAACAGGCCCTGTGCAAAAACACATTATTTTTCAGAAATCCATATTTCATATATAATGAAATGAGAAATAAAGTCTCAAAACTAAAACATTTTCTATACATTGTTTTCAGTTTTTGACAATTATAAAGACTGTTAAAAATGCACAAATCAAATTATGTCCATACTGCACAGGAATCCTGTTCAAGGTCAACAATCTGAAAAACTCTCCAAAGCATGAACAAAATGGATACATTTAGTTTAATAAAGCCTTCAGAAAACTATTGATAAAAAACAAGCCATTTAAAGGATTACAAGAAAGTCTGGCTACTTAGAAACAAAATATAGGTTTGTGTATGAAACTGCACCAATATTTTATGTCAACACTGAAAATAATACATACCAAAACAATTATCTCGAAAATTCCACCAAAACACCAAACACTACACAGAAGGTTGACTAGTTAATAACAACTTTCCTAGAGCTACGGCTGGTCGCTAAAGCGAAAACATGACTACTGCTTCTTAAAAAAAAAAAAAAAAAAACACTTAAGATCAGGTGGAAACATCACAGGGTGCATGCGGGAATTAGCAACACAACAGAGGCCCTTTTCAGAAATCCACTTGTTTTTACAAATGTGATGACGTCTGTGTGACTACTAAGAAAGCTGCGTGGTGCTCTGCCTAAACAATCTCAACAACATGTTTAATGAGGGAAAACAAACTGTTTACATCTACTTTGCCATTGCAGACAGAGTAGCTGTTGCGTGTAGTTTGATACTTGTTTTTTTGGACAGCTCCAACAGGTTATACAAATAGAAGCCTTGCAGGTTTTTGTTTACAGAGATGAAAGAAAAGCCTTCACAGGAAACAGTAAATCTCTATGATATTTGTAATAACCTTAAGCACAGAGAAGAGACATGTTTAGATCCTGTCCAAGGTTCATGTGTGTTATGTAACAGCAATGCTTTAAAAACCAGAACTGCGTTTCAAAAGATACAGTAAAGTTATTATTAATAAACTTATTAATTTTGCACAGTGAATTATTTTTATCAGAAATGTATCACTATGCAGGTGTGGAACAACGTAGTAAAAATTCTTCAGTTTGTCTTCCATTGTTGCACAGTCTTAGACCATTATAAACTACAAATAACTACAATTTCTGGTTTGTTTATGCTGATGTTGGCTCTCTCTGAGTTGTTTGTGCAATTCAAACTAAATTAAATGTGTTGGGACGATTTGTTGAAGTGCTCATCATCAGTGACCTCAGAATTATCTCATGTCTAGAGGAAAGATAAATAAAGATAACAGAGGGCAGTTATAAAGAGGTCATTGCGAGTTTTAGTGAAACTTAAAACGTACTGAATCAGAAGTGCTTTCATGCAATATTTGGTTGGTTACTACATCTCACATCTGCTGCAGAGCAATGACAGATTTGTCCAGTTGGATGGCCTCAGCTTTCCTCACTGCACACACCTGATGGATGTTTTTAGTGACCAAGATGCAAAAAATGCTGGAAGAAAGTCGTAGAAAAGTGTAATAGTAAAGTAAAGAAAAGCATCTGATGAATTTGTATTAACTATAATCAATATCATTGTTGTATTTTACCTGTTTACTGATACGGTGCATTTACCATCTTAAACCATCTTCGATAAAAAAAAAGGCCTGGTGGTATGATTTTGTTTGCTACAATGTAAATATAAAAGCATATTTTTTTTGTTTAAAAGTTTTAAAGCTTTATATGATAAACAACTTTTGTCATAGAAAAATCTATTAAAAATCATGGATCCATCTCTGATGCTTATTTTTTTTAGGAAAGCATCAAGTTAGTCCAAGTAATTTAATGTAGCCCCAGTGTAGCTTTTTGCAGTTAAAGTGCTGCAGCAGTAGTTTAAGTATCATACCTGTATTTTTCCTTGGACTCCCGTACTGTCCATCCTGCTGGCTACGTTGACTGTGTTTCCCCAGATGTCGTACTGAGGCCTGCGGGCTCCAATAACTCCTGCCACTACAGGGCCAACGTTGATTCCTGGTGTAAACATAGTGAACAAAGCCCCCATAATCACATACAAACTTAATGTTATTTCAGATTTTTGTTTTTTTACCATGTGACTTTGATGTATAAGCCTTACAAATGAGTTGATCTTAATGGATCGACAGTTCTGGAAATGCCCTCCAAGAAAATAATCTGTGCTTATTTTTTTAAAAGAAAATCTGACAGAAGTTTTTTTTTTTTCCAAAATGTACTTATTTTTGTAAATTTTTTTTTTACTTATGCAATTTAAAATAATACATTTTCTGCCTGTAATCAGTACCTGGAAGTTAAGTGAAATTTACAGCAGGTTGCAAATCTAATTTATTGAAAGTCCAGCATTAAGGCACCACCTCTGGTAAGCAAAATCAACAGACACAAAATCAACTTTCTTCTATGGCCATCCCAGTCCCAAGACCAGAAGCCAATACAAAACTTGTAGAGTAAGGTGAAGGGAAGAGAGCATATGAGGCTGATACTGCCACAGTGGTTAAAGACCCATCTACTTGTACACTCCAACTTTAGGAAATATCACACAAAAATAAGAGTAGCTTGAAGGTAAACTGTGTTTTTTCAAAGTTTTAATAGCAGAGGTGCCAGTAACAACCATATTAGCAAAAACATGTGGCAACTTTAATTCACAATCAATAAATGTGATAGAAAAGATCAGGTTTTTCTAGATCTTTCACAGAGAGATTATGCATCTTTACCACAGGTGTCGGTGAGTGTGGAGGGAGCTGAATGTGACTGTGTAGAGAAAGGGTCTCACATTGCATTCCTCTGCTAATGAGCTAACAATGGAGCCAGATGTGCTGCAGCAGAGCAACACCTATTAGTTACAGGACTCTGGCCTTCAAAGAATGCAGATTGAGACCACTAGCCTAGAGTGAGTAAATGTTAAAATAGCATGAGTTGTCAAAATATCCTCTTGAAAAGCCACCTTCTGATTTTTAATCAGAAGAAACAACTATTTTTATAAGTGTGGAATCACTTAAAGCAAAAGTTCAAAGGTGATGCTAAGTTTGTTCCAAAAGAGTCATGGATGAAAACTTTCCAATCTGACATTTAGTCGTGCTTCATAAAAGTCTTCCTCCCTAATGGACCCAGTAAAGGTACTTACCAAGATCCACTGTATCTACAGTTTTCGAATGGAAACCATGAAATATGTTTCTTCCAGCTAGAATACTGTGGTATCATGTCATAACAAATGAAGGGCAGTGTTTTCTCTTGGTTAATGCCAGAAACATGAAGTTTGTTCAACTGCCAACTAAATTAAGCAAAATAAAACACCCTGACTCGGCAGACAGGATAGCTCTATGTACACCAGCGTATACTGGGATTAAACAAAACTCTCCACAGGATACGGAACACAATGGACCCAAGAACTTCAGCTGACAGGCTTCCTGGAGGTGATGCTCTGTTTTGTGATGTATTTTCCTGGCAAATTTACTGGAATGGGCCTCCCCCAAGGTTAAAAGGTCTTTAATGTTTGGACCACTCAGAGAGTTTGGCTCTTTACTCACCTACTCTCAGGACAAAGTCATTGTAGGACTGGTAGTTGATGGCATCCAGAACATCAAACATCTCAATGGCAAAGTCTGACACTGTGCATAAGTGTGAGGTGATGGACTTTTTAGTCTAAAACAAACAAAAAGAAATCACAAGTGAAAAGGACAAATTTGTGTGAAACATGAAAAAAAAATCTCAGACATAAAAAAAGTCTAATGTTCAGCAGAATTTGTCGTTAAAAATAACCAAACAGACTTAAAGGATCTGACAGAAGAGTCATCTTTCAGCTGGTCATATATTTAATGTAAGTGAAATATTACGTCTAACTTTTATTCACTGATTTTGTAAAGTCTGAAACTGATTTTAGCTGATTGAGATTTATGCTTAAGAACAGCAAATAACAGCAAGATAATGTTTTTAACTGAAAATTGAAAATAGTAAAATAAGAAGCCCAGTTAGTCATCTCACTCTGCATCACAAAAATTTTTTTTTTAAAAATCACAAGAATAAATTATGAATTATTTTGAAATAACAATATTGTTCAACTTAATTTTTGAAAGACAAACATGCAGATTTTCAATTCTGGATGAGATTTATTCATTAATTTATTATTACTAAACACGAGGGGGCGACAGTGGTGAAGACGGTTGCAATCAGTGAATTGCTGGTTTAATTTCCGGTCCATAAGACATTTCAGACTGACCCAAGGCAGCTATAGGTACAATCAAGTGTGTGAATGTACCCTTTGAGATTTCAATTTGAGATACAAAGGGCATTCTAAATAAAATTGATTATTATCATTGAACACATTTATCAAGGAACAAATATTAAGTTATCTTTCTATGTCAATGGAAAATAATTCCTAAGCCAGGTGAGTTATTCACCTGCATGTCCAGGAGCTTACTGCAAAGTACAGCAGGCCTAATGGTATCAAAAGAACTGGAGAGAGAAAACAAACAAAAAAAAACACAACTATAGATCTGCTGGCGTCATCTTACATTTGTTGACATAATACTGGTTCATTTATTACTGGAAGTTTAGGGGACTTTATATTTGTTTCATTGGCCTTACAGTTGTTAGAAACTGGACGTAAACTATGGTAAAAACAAAAACTATGGTAAAAAACTAAAAAAAACCAAAAATGGTCCAAAAAGAAACCCCTCTGAAATCAGAGCCCCTGAATAACAACTGAGCAAAATAAATACATTGAGATGTTATCTCAGTTTTGGATTTTCTTATACATTCTTAATGCAGTTGTACATCAATCTCCTTTTTTGTAATCCTAACTGGATTAGTTGTGTGAAAATCCAGAAATGCTACAACAGAGCACCCTCCAAACAGCAACTGTAGCTTGAGGTTCCTTTAATCTCTGCAGGCATTTCAGAAAGGTCTCCTTTGTCTGTCATCTTTAGCTTAGGTTAGGAAAGCTTCAGGAATGAGAAATGTACTAATGCCAGAGATCAGCAATCCCTCACTTTTTACGTGTTAGTGTAATAAACAATCAAGGCACCTGAAACACGTTGGATCTCTACATAATGAAGTCAGATATTGTGCTAACATTCACAGACAAAAAATCTAATCCTGATCTAAATACAAATACCACGAGTACCTTGGAAGCAGTCGTAGGAACCAGCCCCACGGCAGCCATGTACGTGCTGCCAATAGTCTTGATTTTCTCAATATCCCTGTAGCACTCTTTGTCCATGAGCTGCAAAAGGTATTAAAAATGGTAAAAAAAAAAAAACACTCCCATAAAACTTTTTCTTCTTTAATTTGCAAATTATCAGTAAATTTATGTATTGCAGCTAGAATATCTAAAGCATGTTTTGTAAATGAGTGCTTCGTGTTGCTGATTACAGATCCAACCAGGCCAAAAGTCATCTGCAAGTAATTTGTTACATTGAAGAACTTTCCCAACCATAACCAAAGCTCGGCATATTACATCAGTAAACATGGTATTTCTATAAACCTCACTCCAGCCCACAATCTCATTTTTAAAAGATGACGCTCTATATGTCACCCTGCAGTAAGAAGGGGACTCGTGGACCTGAGATCTGCAATGTGGAAAAAACATCTAAAAACAGATGATTTATAGGACAGATGGGCGAATGGAACGGATCGTTCTACCAACCTCGTCGAAGTCCGCAATGATCTCATTGAGCAGCCTCAAACACTCGACTCCCATGTTGTTCCCATCCAGCTCGATGTAGAAGTCATTGAAGTTGGCAATAGAGGCAAACAGAACACCAACTTGAGCGTAGGACTGATAGTAAAGATCCTAAAGGGGTGATGGAGAAATGGTGTATTTGTATATATTTTTATTCATTATATTTCATAAAGTTGTTTGTGTTTCTGACTCCATGTCACTGGTACAATATGACTTGGTGTATCAGTGACACTAAGGCACAGATACTATAAGGAAAGCTTTGAAATTTTCTTATAAAATAGTTTTTTCCTTTTACCTGTTTGTTCATAAAGTTCAAAAAGTGGTACCTACCAGTATTACTTTACTGCTAGTTTATTTATCACATACCCTCTCTTTTGATATACCCTAGTGCTCTTTCTATAAAGCTCCTTCAGACCACCTGTATGTATTGCATGGTGCATAATATGTAATCTGAGTTTCTCTTTCAGTTGCTCAAAAAGAAATATGAAATTATGCAAAAATGGAGCAAAATCGCCAAATGCAAAACATAAGTAGAACCCTCATCAGGGCTGACGATGACAATGCCGAAATGTCCGCAGGCAGAAGCAGAAGCATCACACAGTGAGAATGCTTTCTGTAATCACACCGTTAGTGGCCTGGAACCTTAAGTCCCACAGTGCCGTGCCGTTGATGACTGAACTTTAGCCTAGAGGAAACAGAGGAAGTCTTTCTGAACGCTGCATCTCTGTGGGGGTCAGCTGGAAGCAAACTTCCTTGCTGATCCACATCGTCTGATGCATTACCCCGCTGATTGTTGGAGGATAAACTACTGTTTTGTTCCCATTTTTGCTTGTAAATTCCAAAACCCATAAATGTGAATGTGCTGTTTCCAAAAACTGTTGAGAGTAACTATTTAAATGTATGAGTAATATTCCCTTACAGATGCTAAAAATATCCCCATGTGGATTTTTGTGCTATTTAGAACTCTGCAGCCATGACGTGGATGCATTGATTTTTTTCACTGCTTTGTGCAGATTCCAAAAACTAAATAACTAAAGGTGAATCTTTATCTAGAGTCACTTCAAGTCATTTATGCACTTAAAATGTCTGGCCATAGGTTGTGTCTGTGAAAAGAACGTAGATGTACTGACATTTTATGTCTGTGAAGTCCTTATAGTTCCCATTAGCTCTTTTTTAAAAATCAGAATGTAGTAGTTATTCTGAATTACTGCACATAATTCCCTGCTGTTTCCTCTGATTTATTTTAGTAATTGTTAAAGGCCCAAGATGAACATGTCCAAAAGCTCAATTTTCTTTAATGCATTTACTACTTTCATGACTTAAGCTTTTTAATTTAAACACCACATATAAATTCAGCTCGAGCTCTGTTACTTGTTAAAACGATGAGGAGATAATTAAGAAATAGCAGACACCTGTGCACGTTTTCAGCTGCTGCGAAACAGAACTGCATACTAAATACCTTAAAGTATTTTTTTTCTTTAATTTCCACATAAAATAACCTTAAATAAGTTTAGCTTAAAGTTTATACTTAAGTGTTTCAGATCAAGTTTTAAATGAGACCAATATAACAGGTGAACACAAAATGCAGATTTCAAATGATAATTTTGTTCAAGTTTTCTCTCAGTCTACATAATGTTTTCCTAAATGTGTTGCAGATCATCAAGATACTTTCTGGCAAATGTGAGATATTTTTGTGAGTTTTTTTTTTTTTTTTGCTTTTTGCTTTTTGGGGGGGTTGAGCTGTAGTTTTGTTCTTGGAACTCTCCCAAAAGTGTCATTTTATATTTTTTCTCTTTCTTATCATTGAATCATAAACACTGACTTTAACCGAGGCAAGTCAGGCCTGCGGTGCCTTACTGTTTTATTACCATCCTATATGAGTTTTTGATGCACTCTTGGAGTAACTTTGGTTTTCACTCCTGGGGAAGTTTACCTCTCTCAGATATTTTCTGCATTTAGAGGTAATGTGTCTCACTGTGGTTCCGGATCTATTAACCTACTTCATGATGCAAAGAATGAGCTTATCTGCAAAATATTACTGCACTTTAGTGGAGAAATCTACATCTTTACATTTTTGTGGCACAATTGATTCATTTTAATTATATTATTTGTTGTTCCTGTAAAACAAATTTTTATTGTTTTATATGAACAAATATATTGAACGTTTTTGCTGTTTATTTAGGATATGCATGTGTTTTTGCTAAATGTGTGTAGGGACAACATCCTAAACCATGGGATGGTTGAGACAGAAACCTTTACAGAAATCCTGCAGTTTCAAAAGCCAGTAGAACATGGGTTTTATTGACTGGTAATATTATAATTCAGAACAACAGCTGAGGGCCAGCCTATTTCTGTAAACTCTGCACCGGTGCACAAACTTTATCAGGGCCTGTAACGGGATTAAACATGGCTCTGTACGTCATCTCAGGGCAACATAAACAGGAGGGAATACGATTATTGACTTTCACCCATTAATTGTGGAAAAAAGGCCACAGTGCAGCTGCCGAACCACAGTTTATTGCTGAAATGTGAGAATGCCACCTATTCTCACATTTCTGGTCTTTGCGGTTTCAGAAACAATTTACAGAGCTATGAGAAAATTAAAAGTGTTTCCCTTTTTTTTTTTTTTTTTACCTCAAAGCCACTGAGGTGAAATTCTGCTTTTTGCAGATTGTTATCCTTTTCTCACTCTTTTATGTACAGAGAAAAATTCAACTTTGCTGAATGCATAGATTTAGGTTTCCTTTCTGCATTTATCATACTTTTTGTAGGGTTCTTTCTGGATTTCTTTTTACTGTACCCTTATAGATTCCTCACCATGTTCCTGGGGTTTGACATTAGGAAGTGCTGAGCCACGTGAGCCGGCAGCAGGTTGAACAGGATCCTCTTATTATCCAGCTTCACCTTCTCCATGTCATCCCGCTCCTCCTCTGCCTGGAGTCACAAACAGCGGAGAAGGACAGTTTTCTTCACACCGGAAATGACACTAATGGTTAAATGGTGGAATTGTAATGGCAAGTCCTTATCACTAGAGGGAGATAATGATTTGCAAACAAGGCAGAGATAGAGCTTTTCTTAAAATAGTAACAGTCAGGCTTTTGTTCCACAGACAAAACACAAGAAAACTGTAGGTTTTAGGGGAATACTTACTGTGAAAAACAATCAATTGTAAGAACAACCTAAAATTGACGAAAGTATAATGCTTTTATGAATTTATTTTGTTTAATACAATGCAATGTCCTCCACAAAACTAGCTTTCTCATAAAGTAATCCACATTACAAAATAATCATTATCAACGAAGATGTTTATGTTCCATTTTAATGTCCATTTAACAATGTCATGGTCTCTGCTGGGCTTCCTTATATAAAAAATTTTCAAACTACTTACTATAATAACTGAGCTTACCACACAGAAAATTATGATTTTCAAAACACAGTAAATGCAGCAGAAAAACAAGAAGCCCATGCTGTAGCAACATCTTAAAAGATGACTCATTTGAAATGATTTTCTTTGTAAAGTACCTTGACATGGCATTTGTTGTTCACTTTAATGTATTTACATACATTAAGTGAATTTAATTTATTTATTTATTTGAGGTGGTTTTGTCATATTTGTGTTTGGAGCGACATACGTCATTCCTGTCCTGTTCAGCTTCTTACTCTAACATTTTCTAGATTAATTCTGTGTTATATAAATTATCAGTCAGTGCAGATAGTAGTCATATAGATAGAACTGGATGACAAAGTCACTAAAATGTTTTCATTTTTAATGTGACTTCTCCTTTCTTCCTCACTTGACTTTGGGAGCCTTAAAACAATGGTGTTCAAAGTGTGCCCTGATTTTTGGCTTGGGATCCAACCAAGGGTCATTGGGAGGATGCACAACCTACTATTTAATACATTTCTACCTCCAAATGTTCACAATAAGAGATGGTTTCTAAATGCCTGCATGCACTCTCACCTGAGTTGCCCAAAGATAGTCGAGCCGCAGCTTCAGATCCAGCTGCCTGGAGTGAAGAGCCAGAGCTCCAGAAAACAGCAGAACAGCCAACACGGGATCGTAGCCTCGGGTGTGCAGAAAGCCACCACTGAACGATGATGTAAAAACAGACACACAAAAATGTCATCCATACAAAGTAAAAAATTAGGCTAATTTAGAAATTGTCTAAGTGCTGCTACAGATGAGGTATTCAGGACTCTACTTAAGTGAAAAATCCAGCTCATAAGAGCTGTTTGAGTTATAGTCCTTCAGGAGTAGAGTATCTTTACCTCAAAGAATCAGATATCTTACAGGATTTTTTTTTTAATTGTTTGGATAAAATTTACACTTTGTAAACCAGCTCAAAACTAAAGCTAGAAGGTCTAACCCCACAGCCTGGCGGTAGCCGCTGCTTTCCATAACCGCCGTGTAGGTAACAGAGAGCAGGAGGAGGAGGAGGAGCTTAGGTAGCGATGAAACGCGGAGGTAAGGGACCACAGTGAGAGTCCCAGCCACACAGGACAGCAGGGCATACGCCATGCTGGGACCAGTCTTGTCCACTCCGGTGCTGTTGGCAGGTCCGACCCCGAGGGCGTCCGCAGCAATGTCCTCCACGAAATGGGTAGAGTTTGTCTCAACTTTACCCCACGGTACACATCCCGCCTGGAAGAAATCAAACATGACCATGCAACAACGCCTTCCCAATCAGGATTCATAGGATATGAGTGCAGGTTAGTTTCAGTAATCTGAAAAGTGATCCATTATCTCATGATCATGTAAGAAATGGCATGAATCGGTTCACAGTGGATCAAAATTGTGTTTGTTTTACTGCGGTAAAACGTCCTTCTCAGGTGTTTTTGGGGATCAGATTCTTGTTGAAAACTTCAATGAAGGCTAAAATCAGGATATTGAATCCATAATTCTGAATCATTGCCCATCAGAATACATAGATCTATAATTCCCTCCAAAAACTAATGGGACAAGACAAAATCCTTCATTCTTGTGTTTCATTTTTACTATAAAAAGACAATCCAATTAGCGAAATAATATTACAGAAAAGAAAACAGAAAACAGTGAGTCAAGCAAGGTTACTTTTCTAATGGCTTAAGGACTGAAGTAAGCTTTTTGCAGCATTTTAAACAAATGAACACAGTAAATGCAGCAGAAAAACAAGAAGCCCATGCTGTGGCAACATCTTAAAAGAAAGCATCCTCAGCATTTAATTGAGTGAGGAGCTGCTCTACTTTACAGTAATGGGGAAAAAAAGACATCCATTCTTCAGTTTATATATAGAGACATAATACAAATCTCTGGTTCTGTCATTTATTTTCTAAACATTGTTCCCTTCATAACAGACTGAGAGGGCCACGGAACAATTTTTCCATTTCCCATTAAAAGGAACTATTTTTGCCCATTTTTAACTCTTTATTAAAGTCCAGTAGATATTTATTATAAAACTAATTGTATTTCAAAAGCTCAAAATGCCATTAACCCCAGCAAGGTTCCCAGGGGCTTTTGGAACATAAATCAGGTTCATATAACCACAGATTTTCCACCGTACTTTAGAATGAGAATGATGTACTTTTCCCCATTATCATCTTTTGATTTGGCCAGACCCATCTGGAGTGTTTGATGCATAAAAGTTTCATTCTTAGTCCCAGATGACCAGGTGACATTCCACCTGGCCACCTACATGTGGAAGTAGTTAGTGCAGTCTAACTACCTCCACATGTAGGTGGAGGTAGTTAGACTGGACTTGCGTGTAGTTTATTTTACAATATTTCCCTTTATGTTTGTGAATGTAAGACAAAAGACAAAAAATATATATTTTTTAAGTACAAAACATAAAGGCCCCTCAAGTCTTCAGAGACCTGCTTACTTAATGTTTCCAGGAACATGACTGAACAAGGTGAGGCAGCATAATGGGGGCGAATAATTACAAGTATCTACTGATTTCCAGCACAACGACTTACCACACAAGCCTGAGTAACAGAGTAGGTGAGCAGAACCAAGAAGATGCAGAGGACTGTTCGAATCTGGATGGTCAGACAGCCTGGTTGGCACTACGATCAAAGAAAAAAGCTGATGGATTGACAGTAAAAAACACTCAGCATACAAAGTACCTCTTAGTGTATTTTCCTAGTATTTTGGACTCACTATTTTATGTTAAAGAAGTGAGAATATTTAGTGGAGTGGCTTATGATACGCTATATATATTTTTTTTATACAATAAACAATGAAATTCTAAAAGACATGAGGCCACCTCAGAATGATGATATGCATACCACATTAAACAAAGTGCAATTAAAACAGATGGGAAGAGCGAACAGGAGGTCCTACCTGAACTCTGGTGAGATGTAGGTACATCACACAGGCCACGTGGAAACACACACACAGCACCAGCAGCAGCAACACCAAGACCCCCCTGACAAATAGAAACAAGGATCTAAAACACATCCTAAAGTTTTCACTTAGATAAACAAAGAATGAGTAAGTGTGTTAGGGATGCTCGTACTGTGGGATCATTAGCAGATAGATAAGGCCAAACAGGGCACCCAGGATCAGAGAGAGAACCACCGCACTGATGAAATGGTCATCATACACCTGGTGATACTGGGGAAACACAGAGACTGTAAGAAGTTGAAGATGCAAGAGCAGTATGTCACACATCACTCATGACAAAGAAAATACATATGTGCAGGAATAAATTGGGCCATGACTTTGATGGAAGTGAGCTATGCAAGTGAGCTTGCATCTATTGCAAAGAAAATGTAAAATGCTGACTGCTCAGAAGTGCTTCACACAACCCCAGCTGAAAAAAATAAACTTCTGCTGAAATCGTCCATTAACTCATTACAGATGTTCAGTAACACAGATTGATTGTGGTGGCTATCCCAAAGCTGACAGCTGTGACTGGTCAGTTCCACCGTCCTGTCCATAAGAAAGTTCAATTTTACCAGTAAATCACAACCTCAAAAGAACCTTTAAAAATACTTTCTTTATTAAAACTTAAACAGGGAAACTAAATCAAAGTGTTTGTGAGCTTCCTATAGATATTGGATTTCAAATGTTTCAATCTGGCTCTGAACTTACTTTAATTAGCCGTATTTCAGTTCATTTTTAAAGCTCTGATGTTGTTAGATCTAAATTTGCCCAGCAGTGATGAAGTCCTGAACTCTGTAAAAGAAAATGTGTTGTGTGGGAGTGAACCAAATCATTACATTAATTTGTGTCTTTCTGTTTTCCCTGCTTAATTTATTTCCTGAAGGATAACTTTTTTTTTCAATTCAGTTTTAATTTTGATCTACCTGAACATTTTAAATCCTCTGTAACCAGTTTCACAAACAGACAAGCCGTCCTGCGTCTCCTTTATAACACTACCCACACACACACACACACATAAGAAGGATGTCACGTGTGTCGCACAAACGTTCCCAAATCATTATCTGAAACCCCTCCTGAGAGGGTGGGTGGATTCTTCATACAAACACACACACAGACACAAGCGTGCGCGCGCACACACACGCAGACAACAAGCGTGGGAGAAACAGAATTATAAAGTGTGTAGGGCATGATGTGCAGGAATGAGACAGAGGGAGGCAGATCATGCAGTCACGAAGCAGTTTTCCTCATGTGTAAAAAGGAAAAGTTCATACTTGATGTATGCGTGTGTGTAAATGTAAAGCAAATGTTTCCCTGCAGGTGTGTGCATAGCCTCACCCTGCGCTCCCTGTCTCTGCTACTGTAAAACAGGGTGAAGTGGTTCAGATCCGATGTCCCAGACTCGGTCTGCCGTGCTTCGATGAGCCGGCCGATGTAGCGATTGACTCGTGTGGCTGGGGAGTGCTGCACGGCTGTGGCCGAGAAGGACGTCCGACTCTTCAGCTTCTCCGATGCAGTCCGCAAGGCTCGCCGCTGTCAGACAGGAAAAGACAGCGCCATCACTCAATGCACAGGTAGGCTTCAAATTGAAGGTCAGGCACACAGATTTAGAGCTTGGTCAGCAGGAGTCTTGGAGTATTTAAACATAAATAGACAAACATTGTTCTCTAAAGGTAGGGATTTTTTTTACATTACTTACCAAATTGTCCCTGAACCAAGAATAAGGTAACTTAAGGTAATTGAGTCATTCAACAATATTTGTAATGTAATGTAAAAAAAAAAAAAAAAAAAAACAACCCTAAAGTAACTCAAATAGACATTGCCTTAGTAACATGCCTCAGTTTGCATGTTACATCTCGACGTTTCTGTCAGGACAGTTGGAAAATGAGTGAATAAATCTAAATTGAAGGAAAAAAACATTTTCTCTCTAAATAGAAATGCCAGCAGGGCTTCATTTTACAAAGTTGAATCTGAATAAAACACAAGACTTCAGAAATACTGTTCTTGGGACAGATCAGACTCAATAGATATGCTTCACTGCAATTCAGACCACTATGTCAACAGAAAATCAAACGCATATCCGCACAAACACCTCATACTAACTGCCAAGCGCGGTGCCAAAGGATGGGTCATTTGGAGTTTTTCAGCTACAGCACATGTGTCAAACTCAAGGCCCGCGGGTCACATGTGGCCCACCATGTCATTTTATGTGGCCCCCCCAGCATTTTATAGGCCCATGATTGATTTAAAATAGTGTTTGAGCACGAATTGACTACAAACTACATCTCCCACAATGCATTCCGATTGTTAAAAGCCAACAATTACGGCTTCTCGCCACTAGAGAGCAGCAGAGTCACCTCAAGCTGCAGATTGATTTTCCCAGCGAATAAAACTGAGACATCCACAAGCTAGCATCAAAACGTCCAAGAAAAGAAAAATCGATTTGCAAGTAAGACTGTGAATGAAGATGTGTGTGAGTTGGAGTCAGGGCGGCAGGTCGCGCTAGACTTTTTTTGTTATCCGTTATCTTGACCGACAACATAAAAATAAAAAATAAAAAAAATCGGTCATGTACTATTTTTATCCGTGAAATTACAATCATATTAACATCGGCTATTTAATCGCCTTTATGCGGTTTAGTTAATATTCACCGTGAATCCAGATCCCATCACAAATTAAGCAGATAAATGTATCTACATTTTTCTCGTAGTGACAAAAACCACCCCAATAACTTAATAAATTAAATTAAGCGACTTCACTTAAATTAGCATCACTTTACCCACTGGGGTCTGAACGCACTTCCTCCCGATCAGATCAGATCAGATCAGATCAACTGAATTCTGTGAGTGTTTAACCCTGTGCGGTCCGGTGTGCGCTTCTACCAGGATTTATTTATTTATTTATTTTTTGCGTGGTTTCGCTTCTCCGAAACCGACAGATGTTACGTCTGCAGCTCCTCCAGGACGCCGCTCTCCTGGGCGTTCTGGACTCTGTAGAACCATTTGTCTCTGCTAATGACATCTCCAATACATTTTTTGATCCCAGGCTTAGTTTATGGACTGAACAGACAGAAACAGTTACCATGATACATTTTAAACTGTTGATTTTATTTTTGAACCATTTTTTTATGGTTCAAAAATACATTTTACATTTTTTAATTGTAAAGTGTTGATTTTATTTTTGAACCATTTTTAATTGTAAAGTGTTGATTTTTTTTTTTGAACCATTTTTAATTGTAAAGTGTTGATTTTTTTTTTTGAAACCTTTTTTATTGT
>NW_015114700.1:66116-112167 GCF_001443285.1 Poecilia latipinna | reverse complement strand
AAAAGTGAGTTGACCAGAAGATACAGCATCTTCTTAGGATAGTCCTTCCTGTCTGACTTTATCGTCTCATGTTTGGGGGACAGTCTGCTCCAGCTCATCGAGCATTGTGTGCCCCCATTTCTCTTATTGTCCCTCTGCAGCCAGGCCTCATTGACTGGGTCACTGCAGCAGGTTGATGTCTGCCTTTTCATTCAGAATGTATATTTGCTTCTCTTTTGGGACGATTCTGCTGCTGCAAACACATGACGTATATCAGGATGTGTCACTGTTGCGATGAGACAGGAGACAGGCTATGATCCAGATGTAAAAACAAAGTTGGAAAGAGAATTTTTCTGAAAATGTTCTGGATGCTGCCCTGAGTTTCACTGGATCCTTCCTGGACAGATGCTCCCGTTTGTCACAAAGGCAATTTAAAGGACCTCACATACGTATCGCAACTTACTGGACTTTTTTGAACATCTTGAAGTCTTCTTAATTATAATGTAATCTATGACTGAGTTTCTTAATAATTGGGAAAAATATTCTTACAGATGGAGTGTTTTTGGTAAAAGTGTTCTTCTGTCCTTAATAATGTATTAATATGATACACATTGAGAACAAAACAAAATCTTTCTTGAGTAGAAAAACTACAAAATCAAAAATAACATTTCAAGAGGGAATCTGAAACTAAAGTATTAATCTTACTATGGTATTATGGATCTAATACTGATATCAGCTTCGTATCGATTTTATTGATATTTTGGTTTGATCCACCCGCATCTACTAAAAACCAAAAGAAAGCCAATTTATAGCGAGGAAGATCATAACAACGTGGAAAACATTTCAAACAGTTACCAGTCTTCTTAGTAATAAATGAGACTTTAATTAAGCCTAAAAACAGACTGAAACATTTAGGGAAAGTACAGATAACCCAACCGTTAGCAAGAGTAAACATGTGAACCAAAAAATGAGACGAGAAGAGATATTTGACCATAATGCTCACAGACATATTTGATTTAAAAAACAAAAAACAAAAAAACAAAACAAGAACACACACACAGAGACACACACACAGAGACCGCAAATCAACAGCAAAGCACAGTGGTGGAGGGTTGATGACTGGGACTGTTTTGTTTTTTTTGGTTGCTAACAGGACTTGGGCATTGAGCCACTGACCTGGCCATGATGAGCTCATTTGCATATTTCATAGTTTATCTTCTGAAAAATAGAAGGATAATGTCACTCTATTCCAATAAGACTCTTTGGGGTTCCATTACACATTAATATGGGATTTTATTTTTTTGAAATTTAGATGAAAGTAGAAAGTTTCACAGCCGACTCTGTTCTCCTCTACTCTATTCTCTCACATTTCTTTGTTCCTCTCAATCGTTCTTATAAGTTACAGTCTGCTGTGTCTTACACTAAAATTAGATTTAGCTCAATTACAACGTTGTACACACCATAAACATATTGTATTTTATGTGTAACATGTGGTCATAAGTGAAAAAGCTTAACTCCCACTACAGTAGTTCCTTTGGACCTGGTGCACAGTCAACTCTCTTCCTGAACTTCAGACAAACTTGTTTGTTTTTTTTTACCTTTCTTAACTCATCCAATGAGATCATTTCCTTCTTTGTTACTCTATGTTCACACTGGAGTCTAAAGTGACCCAAATCAGATTTATTTTTGCCCTCATGCGACCTTCATCTGATCTTTTCATGACAGTCTGAGCAACACACAACTGATTTTTTTTTTCCAGTGCAACCAAGGCCACTTGGATATGAGGTCCTGAATGTGATATGTTTCTGATCTTTTCAATTGTGAACTGAGTCAGGTCACATTCATCCAGCCTGAACGATAAAAGTCACTATTCTGCGTTGTGATACGTGGAAGTACAAAGAAAAAAACACAACCATGGAGGATGATAATGAGGATTAAGTTGTTGATGTGCTGGTTCCGGTTGGACAACAACTTTAAAATCACAAGATTTGCTCCACCATTACCATCCATGTTTTCTTCCCCAAACACTGATCATGCGCCTCTGACGGTGTTGCATCCTCAACTGCCGGTTCAGGTTACTTGCAGTTCATACAGGAGATCACAATTTGCATGTATTTGGACATTTGAACAACCCCCAGCGCCCCCAAAAAAAAAATCTGATTTCACAAAAACATCTGAATTGATCATGAAAGCCTGCAGTGCGAACATACAGTAGATTCCTGTCGGTGTTTTCCTGTGATTGGACGAGGGCAGTAACAGCGTCTTCCCCCCCATCATCAGTTTCTGTCCGGCCTCTGTGAGCTCAATCAGCAGGAGAGCATCCTCCTATTCAGCGTGTCTGCGTTTTGAGTCCTCACTTGTTAGTCACTTCACAGCAGCTTGCACTTTAATCGCCACTTCCTCTCCTCTTTGTCTCATTCTATCTCTCTGTCTTTGCAGATCGAAAGCTGCTACATGATGTTAAACCTCAAAGTGAGTCTTCCTCTGTGGATTTCTTTCATCTTCTTCTCCCCCCCCCATACCCATTCCTCTCACCCTCCTTCCCCGGACCCCTCTTCCCCCCCATCTGTCACTTACGTGTAATTTACCCTGAAATCTGAGGGCAGGAGATGATTTAAATTTAAAGCTGGCAGGAAAAGAAAACAAGAAGAGTGACGGGCTCTCTTTCACGCTCCCAGAACGCGGCCTGGAAATAGAAACATCACGAATTATCAACCGTTTAGTTCACCTTGATCTGAGCAGCTCCAGAAATTAACCCAGCAAATGCTCATTACGCATTCTCCATCATTATTCAGCGGCTGACTTTTTATGACAACCGTGACATCACAGCTGTGTTTCTACTTTGAGCCAGGAGATGGATTGGTTGTGACAAGTGAACATGTGCTGCGTTGTGGAGGATTAATGGGCTGTAATCATTGCAAACGAGCTAATTTGTCCAATTTACGGCACTGTCCTGCCATTCCTGTGGCAGCTCTCAATCACGCGGCGGACTCGGCCCGGTTAAGTGATTGCCAGCCTCTACTGTAGCCTGAGTGTTTTCATTAGCTCGCCAATTTAGTGTAAAATCTTGCCTACTCCTTTGCTGTCAGGCTGTAAGTCTAAGTTGAATGAGAACAGGAAGTGCATTTTGCTGGACTGTGGCAGTTGATCTGAATCAGCTTCATTTAATCTGTTTCTCATTGCATCAGCTTCTGACCGTCGTCTCTAGCCTGAACACAGTCTGGGAGGAAAACACAGGCCAATAGGCATAAAGGAAGTTAGCTTCCAAACAAAGATTCTGTCTCAGCGACTGCACTGTATAATGTATATAGAGTTTTTACAAAGTTTATGGAAAAGTGGAATTGTTAAAAGTATTACAGGAATTTTGTGGAGACAGAATTCCTTTTTCTCTCCCTAAGGACATGTTGCATGTTCTTGTTTACATCTGGAAATTTCACGCGTGCGTTAACGCTGGAGGGCTAAAAGACTATTATCTTACATGCCATCCACAGCCATGCTTCCATGGTAGAACAATTTCATTAACAAGATTTAATCCTGGAGATGTAGGTGTTATTAATTCAGTGCAGTGCGCCACAGCAAAGGGAAAAATAACGCTGAAAAACTGTTGAAGAACAACTCAAAACTACTTGTGTTCTCTTTTTTCCCCTCGCTCTCATTGTCGGCTACACTACACTCAGACTTGTTACTATAGCAACTGACAACAGCACCACTAATGCATCAGGATTCGACACTGAAAAACACGCAAACATTTCCCACACAAAGAACAGAACATTCGGTCTGTTGCCGTATTATGTTTTCAGGTTGGATGTTTATTTGCGATTATTAATGCAATTATTAACTAGTGATAACTGTGGCAAATTAGCTACCATATAGTAGCTACTTTAGATTAGCTAATTTCAACACTTGCTCCATTGGTGATCTGTCTGTAGGTCACCTGAAACACACCGAATTCCACAGCATATCTACATGCTGAGGTTGTCAAAGTCAAGCTAGCATTACTGACCTGCTTCCTTCTCCCTAGCTATTTATTTTTAAATTAAAACATTTTCCAGACTTTATCTAGTTCTGATCATATTGAGAATTAGTAGCAAAACACTCTGTCCCATTTTCTTTTACATATATCTCGCATATATTTAAGATTTAGAACATTGTATTGACAACTTTACAACTATCACCAATGGTAGTCATCATCAGCAAACAGCTTTTTTGCCCTTCAGCATGAAGCTGTGGGGCGGGATATTGTGTGTGACTTCACGCTGTAGTGTTTCTATACATAGTTCCAACAAGAATGGACTGAAAGGAAATTACCCTGGAAACCCGTCATCTTGGTAGGAAACCAGTTACATAGGAGCAGCATTAGTAACCTCATTACCAAGACTCAAATGAGTGTTTTCAGGCTTTTTCTTCTCTTCTGGAGAACCAGTTTGGTATCTAGCAATAGGACATCTTACATAAATAGTCAACAAATCATTTGCGTTTGCTGAGAGTCATGCAATGAGGAGGAGGAGGATGTGATCAACTGTGACAATGAGAATTGACTG
This sequence comes from Poecilia latipinna, assembly GCF_001443285.1. NCBI lineage: Eukaryota > Metazoa > Chordata > Actinopteri > Cyprinodontiformes > Poeciliidae > Poecilia > Poecilia latipinna. Next base: position 107,647 of record NW_015114700.1, on the reverse strand, counting down.
CATGTGTGGTTGCATTCTAAGTGACCCGTGTCTCGAAAGACTTTTTTTTATTGTGAGCTTTGTAAATGTCAGAAATGGCAAAAATGCATTCATAAAAAAACAATAGGAATGTACATTTAAGCAAGTACTGCTTATTAATATGTGATAATATGGTATCATGAGCACTGGTTGCATGTGCTGAAGTGCAGCAGCGACTTTGAGTGGAATTTAATTATTTTAGTTCAAGTGCAAGAAGAAATATATTTGCACATCTACAGTGTATTGCATACTTTACTGAGACTCTGGTGAAACTCTACCCAGGGAACCTGTTTTCCTTTGGTAAATCCAATGGATAAGAATACTCTCCAGACTTACCCTCGTTCCTGGAACCATGCTCTCTGATGATGTTTGCATCCACACTTGTCAGTGGAGGACTTAAAGGTTGTGGTTTTGATGGACTCTGTTTTTGTTCAGACATGTTGAAAGTTTGCTGTTCATGCAAAGCTATCTTTATTGAGGCAAATTATTTTGAATTTTTAAATATGTTTAACTTTTGAATTTGGGTAATGCATTCAAAAATTGTAAAGCAATGTCCACTTTGTTGAAAAGAAAAGTCTAAACAAAGACTAAAATGCAAAAATTAATGTTATGTAGTTCAGGTGTTTCAAACCGACCAGCTCCAACAGAACGCTGACCAGAGCTGCACTGTATCTCTCTGGTTCATTGCTTTCTGTTCTTCAGAAAGACGTAATGTTTGCTAAATCATCTAAATCTTAGTCGGTCTACTCCAAAAGTTGGCGCATGTGCTCAAGATCACACTTTTCCATGCTGAGTAGCTCTCTGATGGCAGACGGCATGTCCGTCGGTTCACATCGGTGGTTGAGATGTTGAGTCTTAAATCACGGGCCAATCAACGAATGCAGTCTGCTGTCAGTCATATATCTTCTGTGCATTACATGGCTTGGTGTGGCTTGTACAAACTCTGAAGTGAGTGCAAAAAACGGAGAATCACTCAGAATCTGGTACAGTCTGACCAGGGCGGACTAAGGCAGAACCAGTGAAAGCCACTTCAGTGGAGAAACAATGTTAGAGTAATGGCAGGCATGACGATTGGTTTCCATTTTGTTCAGGCTTTGAGAGGTAGCGCACGGGATTGTTCCAGCTTTCTGTTCTGTGTAATGCAGTCCTACCCCTGACAGAGTTTGCCCTTGAACATCTACATAATAACAGGCCTGTCTCCATCACCTTGCATCATACCCTTTTCACTCTCTGTGGGTTTTTATTCATACAACAAAGACAATCCTCTTTCATCTTTAAGACGGTTTCATCTCAGAAAATAAATAACTGAGTCCAAGTAATGTGATAAGAATCACATATTTAATACCACAGAAAAAAATAAAACCGCAACACTCTACACTAACTCTCCTGCTTTAAAGGAGATGGTCACCTGATGATTAATTAATTGTGTCTTTGGAAAGCAACCCCATTTCAACTCCAGAGATGCAGCAAAGGTGTACATCGTTTTTCACATGACTGAAAAAGATGTCGTTGTATAAAGTACCAAAAACTCCAGTTTCACTGGGTTTCAGTTTTAAGTTGGATGTGAAGTGCTGACACCAGACAGAACTGATCCATGATGAGCCTCTGTGAATTGTACCATCGTTCTTCTCATCTTAGCTGACCAGCATCAGTGGTCTGTGGTCTTCTGCTGCTGTAGCCCATCCGCTTCAAAGTTGGTTGTACTGGGTGGTTGTTTGAGCCTCGGTTGACTTCCCATCTCAAACCAGTTGGTCAGATTTTCCCCTTTGTCATCAACAAGGAATTTTGTCCTAGTAACAGGTGGAAACTGAATATTTTCTCTTGTTGGAATTGGTGTATTCGGGAAAGTTTCTGAAATGCCAAAGAGAACGCCACCTTCAGTCAGTTAAATCTCTCTTCTACATTCTGATGTTCGATTTTTACCTCAAGCCGTCGTTACCGTTGTTTAAAAGTAATTGAACAGGTGTAGCTAATAAAGTGCCGAGTGAATCTGTGGACCCTAACAAAGTAAAGATTCTGTGCTGTTGTTTTTCTAGGACTCTATATCAAAATCAATGCAGCAAACTAAGCGTCTATGTGTTTACTCCACATAGTTGAACTATATTATGTACAACAACAATGTAACTCAGCCGCCCACACTCCAGTTCAGGTGAGCTCTGCTTCTGGCAGGTAATGTACACCACAAGCAGGGAGGATGAGCGACCTCCAGAGGTCATGGATGTTTTCCTTCCTCTGAGTCGACACTCCCACGTTTTTCTTTTGTTTTTAAAAGCTCACTTCAGGTCATGCTAAAGTCACACACATTTCAAAACCTGCATAAACACACTGGTTTTATCCTCAACATAGCAGTACAAACAAATCAAAATTCGGTAGAACTATTATGTTTAGCTTACATAACATTAAAAACACAATAAAATGTTTAAAAACAGAGGACGTTTACTTCTGTATGAGAACTTTTTCCTGTTTTTTGTGTCTTCCAGACATGGAGAGCTCCATCGACGTGGCTCTGTACTCGGGTCTCGGAGCAGGAATCGTTGCCGTGGTAATCCTGGTGGTGGCCGTCATGCTGTACAGGAAGAACCACAGCGACTACGGCGTTGATGTCATTGACTCTTCGGCTCTCACTGGGGGTTTCCAGTCCTTCAACTTCAAGACGACCAGACAAGGTGAAGCTACTTCTTCTCCTTACCTTGTGTGTTGTGGTGTTGAAAAAAGGCCAGCTGTAAAGAAATGGAGAAAATGCATAACTGTCCATGACTTCAGTATCTAATTTGATATTAAAAATTCCATAATTTAATAAAAACTGAGAATTACCTTCTGAATTACAACACATTGTCAAATACATCTTGATTAAATTATTCAGAAACTATGTTGGACTGCTGTCAATTTGAGATCCGTTAATCTTCATTAGTGCAGACAGAACATCTGCACAGCATAGCACAGAGAATAGTAATCTGGCATTACTGATAACATTTCAAAGCTCACATTTAATATATTTGATGTGTATGTGATGTATACGCCAATCAGACATAACATTATGACCATTGAAGGAGCTTTTCCTGAAAGATATACTGTAATTCTCCCTACTGGCTGCTTTTATGATCCTATTGGATTATAATTATAATTGAACAAAGTGTTTTAAAAATGGTGGCACGAGTCAGTGAAGCACTTTGTTTGCAAGTGTAATATCTGAATAGACAATCATACTTTTCCAACTCAGAAAATTATCCTTGGTTATAGTTTTACAGTAATGACATGAGTTATTCATCTTAATCCAGATCTTCTGAAGTCTGCTCAGAGAGTCTTCCTATGTGGTCCTGCTTGCCTGAACCTTGTGAGCCGGAGCATATCATCCTCAGTGGACGAGGCCAGATCCATTATTTAGAAATATTTTTATGAAATAGTGTGTCCTCCACTTAAACCACACACACACACACACACGCACGCACGCACGCACGCACACACACACACACATTTGTGTTGCTATCTTTGTGGGGACTTTCCATTGACTTCCATTCATTTCTACAGCCTAAACCTTACCTTTACCCTTTTCCTAACCATCACATACCTAACCCTAACCAAAACTCAATTCATACCTTAGCCCTAACTCTGACCCCTGACCCAAAAACAGGGTTTCCCCTCGTGGGGACCAGGCTCTTATTCTGACAATGGACATTGTCAGCATGCCTGACCTTCTTGCAGCCATGCATCTCCAAACACAGCAAACTGGTGCTGTGTGTCTTCTAACACCTTCCTGTCAGAACCGATATGAACTTCTTCTGCAGCTGGAGCCAGCTTTCTGTTGACATGGTCATCAGTGAGCTTTGGCCACCCATGAATCTGTTGCCTGCACAACACTGTTGCTTCCTTTAATGACATTTGATAGATACTGACCTCTGTGCCCCACTGGCTGGTCTAATCCAGTGTTCTGACAATAAGACCATGAAAAAATATGCAGTCAAAAGGTGGAACTCATAAATTTGCAGTGATATGGTGTTACCTCACTGCTGGAGTGATGGAGGGAAGAGAAGAGAAGAGGAGAAACAGCTGCAGCAAGGATTAAAACCTGCTGTTGTGATCATTTCGTAGTGACTACACAGGGACACTGCATTACAATCCCTTCAAAAATTAGAGAAAGTTTGTAACATACACATATTTTAAATAAATGTGGTGCAGATGTGCATAAAACACACACACACACACACAAATGCAGCAGAATCCTAAAAATCTGTTATGATCTGTTATGATCCCTTCACAGCAATCCCTCCAGTCAAAGTAAATGAAGTATTTCCTCCCTACCAGGGTGATTTTCATAGTTTGTTTTTACCCTATTTAGTTGTTTGTAGATCATTAAATGGTGTGGAAACAGAAAACAATACTAACAGCCTCAGAAAGCTACGCTGCTTCCTGCCAAAGGTTCTTGTAGTGGAAACTAGAGGATACAGATCAGTTGACATTGAGCCAAAGCTCCTTCCCAGAAGACAATGACCCAAAGCATGCAGTTACAGATACATTCATGGGGATCACATCATAATTGTGTGTTCCTATTTTGGACATCTGTCAGAGGCCATGAGATTGTACCTGACTGCTGCGTGTGACCTCTCATAAATATGACATTTATGCCAAAATGTTTGGCAACTCCAAATAAGTCCATGCCAAGCTTTATATGTCTGATTTGTGGTGATGCTGGTAGGTTTTTTGCCTAAGGCAGCTGATGTTCTTACCTTGACACTCAAGGCAGATACATAATAGTGTGACAAGGGTATAAAAAGTAACGTCATCAACAGAGAGCAAGCACAAGGCCAACAGGCGATGTCACGAGAGAGAGAGTTAGAGAAAGAGAGAGAGAGCGAGAGAGAGAGAGCGAGAGAGAGCGCTGCAGCTCGATTGATGGCGTTTGCCTGCATTAAGCAGAACGGGCTGCACCCTCCCTGTCGCTGTGAGATTTATGCCTCAATAATCAGTGAAATGACCTGTCCATCTGTTTTGACAGACCTGCACCTCTGTTATTCTGTTGCAGGAGATAATCAATCTCTGATAGACAACAGCAGCACTCAGCCCACCTCCCTCTGGACGGTGTGTCCAACTGTCAGTCCACCAATCTTCTACATCAGATTACAGCAGCATGACCCACTGATGGATAAATGAGAGATTTGGGGGGTGGAGGTGGGGTGGGGGGAGTTATGGAACAGTGAGCATCAATTCAATTTTTGTTGTGCGCAGCAATAACTTCTGTAGCCTGTGTGACTGCTGCTCTCCCAGCCAGCAACCCTGCAGGCATTCATATTGCAGGACCCTGACACTTCTGGGTTACTGCTAGTGATAGCCATTGTGCAGACAGGTGATCCATCCCATTGCACGCCCCCACCAGGTTCCCCTTTCCAGGCTTCCAGAGGCCTGGAGAGCTGGTCATGAACCCCCCCGTCCGTCCTCCCCCACCCCAAGCGCTACGTCTTGAGATTGGAAAGATGTGCAGAGTGCTCCATTCAGCAGGTCATCAATCGTATTTAAATAGGCCAGTTTTCTGTGCAGCCTGCCTGCTGTGCCCTCCACCGGACACAATCCCTCCTCTCTGTTTAGCAGCCGGGTCGAGACTCCCTGGGAAATCTGGAGCACTTCCTTCCTCTCTTCTCTACTTATTGCTCAACAGCCCCAGTTTGTCTTTAAGGAGGTTTTTTTTTTTTTTTCCCCTTCTCGATTGGCCTACTTGATTTTGAGGGAAAATTAAAGATTTCACCTTTTGAAGCTGCCATATTTAACTTTTATAAAAACATACTTTTATACATGTTTGTTGAAACTGTCACTATGTCTTGACAGTTTCAACAAACTGACGACATTTGTCGTCGTAGCAAATGTCGTGACAAACAGATAATCAGATAATCTGTGAAAAAAAATCGAGCTCCTCTTCCTTCTCCCAGTGCCAACTAGAAACAACCAATCAGAGCCTGGAGGTGAGTCTTAGCGTTACAGCTTCTTCCCATTAATGCTAAGGCTAGTTAGCATGACGGTGGATAAACAGTTTTCCTATAAGGCTAAGTTGTTTCTCCCATTAGCAATAAATGCTGCACATTCCTGTTGCTTAAATTGCTAATGGGAGAATTAACACATTCACAGGAGGCAATGTGTTAAGCCCCGCCCCCTGGCTTTGATTGGTTATTTTTGACCAGGAATGGTGTGTTTCTTCAGATGGCAATAGTAGCTCAGGGAGAATGTGGAGATCAATCTGATTATCTGTCTGATAACAAATTGTCAAGACATGGTGACAGTTTTAACAAAAATGTAAAAATAAAAAAATAAAAAAAACTGATCAAAAAAGCTTCATACTGCAGCTTAAATAAATACTTTTGGATATTAAACTTGTATCCAAATAGAAGAAGGCCTGTCAAAATTAGATATTTTTTAACCTGAAGGATAACAAAATTATGAAAGAAAAAAAATTGAAGTGCTTCCAAGTTGTTAGAAATGCTCTCAGGTGTTTCTCCAGAGAGGCAGAGTGCAGAGTGAGTCTCGGACCTGACCCTGTCTTTCCACATTCCTTCTCCTTCTGAGTGATTTTTAATCAGGGGCCCAATTCCAAACCCATCCCTCAAGGTATTCAACCCGAGGTACATTTCATTAACTTCTCTCATCTCACTGCTGCCATTCCATTTGCACGGTACCATTCTTAAAGATGCACACTCAAGCGATAATCAGATCATTCTCTGCCCGACCAGAGGTAAAAATAAAAAAATTGGTGGAGATTGAATGTCCTCTGCAGTGGGCCAACGTCCGCGGTGCTGCAGCGCTGACCGAGACCCCGAGAAGCATTTAGAAATAAACTGTGGTCATGTTTTTAATTCGTTTCTGTGGAACATCCCTGCTATTACTTACATTTGAGCCAACTGTGACTCCGTACCCTTTAAAATGCTGTCTCAGTTGTTGCAGGCCAGAGGTTAAATAGCCACCATGATGATGCTGAGAACCTGTACTGCCGGAGGTTTGGGGGTGAGAGTATTAAAGGATTAACCACCACAGGATTTCTTGTTTCCGTAAGGGTTTCGACATAGAGAAGGTGACATCAATCCCTCTCCTTTCATTTCTCATGGAACTATGGTGATGAGGCGACAACCGGTTGCCGTCCTCTCATCAAGCGACTGGTGAAATTTGAGTATGTGAAATTTCGAGTTCATCCATGTAGGTGTGCACACATGGGCTAATGACATGACACGAGAAAGTTGGAAAATATTAAACTTTTGATGCTGTGGCTACCATTGCTATTGTGTCCCGTGAAAGAAGGAAGTGGATAGAAACACAAGAGGAGTGAAATGAGAACCAAACATAAAACAGCAGCTAAGGATGAGGCTGAACAAAAACTAAACAATATATCAAGAACTTAAAACACTGAACTAAATCAGAAAAATAAAATCCTCATGATAATGACATCATGTGATGCTAGGAGCACGAAGGAGGCTTTTGGGAGAATGTGTTAACTTGAAATGGGCGGTGGTTTGGAGGGTTTACCTTAATGGGTCATCTTTTAATTTGCATTCTGAATTATGCTAAACAACCCCTTCAAAACATAAGAGCGTAATAATATTTGTATTCCATGTTTATTAGTGCTGTGCGATGACAAATTTAGTTTTAAATCAGGACAAAAAGAAGACCCAGTAAAAAAACACCAGCAGCCTCCACAAAGCTCATCACAGATCCCATCCCCGGTAATTAATGATTTTCCTAAAAATAAAACAACATTAGCCTCCCGCTTCGCACCCCTCGCCAGGCAACAGCTGGGCAGCAAGGACTCAGTGACTTCGCCGTTATCTTGGTACCGCTGCCAGATCGATGCGGCGCCCTGCTCGCTCCGTTTGGCAGCTTTGCCACATTTAATGGCCACAGATGAAGACCTAAGCTCCCCCACCCCCCACTTACCCTCATCACACACTCTCACACACACAGTGGGGGCTGAAGGACTCCTCTCATTTACAGAGCAGACACCTCCTGGCCTCCCTTCTTCTCCTTCAGGAGGACAACCGTGTTGTCCTGAGGAGCTGACTCCAGCAGATGGATTATGGAGATCAAGCTGCGTGTGAGCTTGGTAATTAAATCTGATGCCCTGACCGTGGCTCCGAGCCCTGGACCTTCTGTCCAGGTTGTGGCCCTTTGGCCCTCGTGCTCCCCTCTCCTGCCTGGAAATGCAGTTTGAACTTCAGCGGTCAGCCACGGAGCCTCCAGAGCAAATAAAATCTGATCTAAGCCACATTTACTTCACCTGGAGACGACAAAAAGTTTCTATTTGATCAAAGTATGACATACGTTTCTGCTTTTACTAAAATGTGTCACGTTAAATGAGCAGTGACTTGCCAAGGTTTCCACACTACAACTTTTTAACATTTATAACATCACAACTGGAAACTTCATTGTGTAGTATTGTTAAAAATATATTTTAAAAAAAGATTAGCAACAATAATATACTGTGCAAGATTGTAACATAAAAAAATACTGTGTAGTCGTCAGAAAGAGAAGACATGTAAATCATGTGCATATGTACTGACTGAACATTAAAAAAGCCACAACAGATCTATGATATTAAATGTCCAAAAACAATGCAACATATTTTTCCAACATATTTATTTTTTATTTATTTTCAAAAAATAACAAGACACTGTCTGTTGCTCTGTTTTTAGTTTTTAAGCAATATGAAATGTTTTTACTGAATCAAAAGAGGTGGAAAAGGATTTGTGCCCTTGCTGATCAAGGTTACTGTCGTTAATTAAAACTAACGAAATAACAGGAATTGAAAAAACATTTTTGTTAATTAAAAAAAAAAAAAAAACCATAGTTAATTGGGAAAAACTAAAACGAACTATAACTAACTAAAACATACTGGAATTATGCATATAATATTCTTTGTTTTTATGTTTATGACTATCAGACTTTTGAAAGGATGTGAAATAGATTTTTTTCCCACCACACAAGCAGTTTACAGCAGTTTACAGCAGTTTACGGCTCTCCATGCTCCACCTCGTGGCGCTAATGCTAGTCCACAAAAGGATGACAGCTAAAGTTCAGTGATTGAATACATTTTTTGAAAACGGTATCATTACCCAATCGATGAAAGCACAGTCACAATACAATACTTACAATAATATAGTTACTAAAAAATAAATATCTAACTAATAAAAACTAGCAAAAACTCTCTAAAACTGACCAAAACAATCTGAATTAGACAAACAAAAAGTCACAACAAAATAACCTAAGCAACACTGAAAAACCCAAAACTATTACAACTTGTTTCCTGATTCCTTGATTTGTGTGACAAACATGCAAAGAATAGGAAATCAGAAATACTTTTCCACGTCATTTTATCCCAGAAACCCGTTCAGGTCCAAGTAGGACAGTGATGAATATCATTTTAAAAGATTCTTTAACTAGACCGTTCTGCTGCCTGTCGTTTCCCATGAGCACAGAGCTTTTAGGTGACTGTGCCGTGTCTCTCCGTGTGTCCAGGCAACCCGCTGCTTCTCAACTCCTCGATGCCGCCCGACATGACGGTGGGACGGACGTACAGCACGCCGCTCTGCTTTCATGACGGCGCCGACAAGGAGCTGTTTGACCCGCTGCCGGACATCAAGGTCAAAGTCCAGAGCTCCTTCATGGTGTCTCTGGGTGTGGCCGAGCGTGCCGAGTTCCACGCCAAAGCGCCCAGCGAGTCTTACCCACAGGACCTCAGCTGTGACTTCTGTAGCACTGTGGACAAACGCAAGAAGGGCCCCCTGACGCTCAACGGGCCCCTGAGCGGCAGCAGAGAGCAGCTGAGGACCAGTGGCGTGTTCGGCCATGTTGGAGGCCGGCTGGTGGTGCCCAACACAGGTGAGCACCACTGGAAGGGGAGATGAAGGTGTGTAGAGCCCAGCTCTGTTCTCGCTCTCTCAGTAACGACAGGCTGCAGGAGCCTCTCATCAGAACTGTGCGATAGACTCGATCTGCCTCCAGAGGCTCCTCAACGCCAGCATTTAACAGCTTCCTCCGGGTTTTCTCTTCTGCCTCGCCGTTCCTGGTAGTCATTTCACCAGTAAAACACGGCCTGTGTGATGATTCAGCAAACGAGGAGCACTGGACAGAAAAACTGGTCCAAAACTGGGAGGAAAATTAGGGATGCATCAATCAGAGATTTGTGGAAATCAAATTAATTCCTTCCAACCGTCCATCATCACTTATACCCCACAAAAACATAATAAACAATACATCTGTGCGATGTTAAGCACCGTGATTTGCAAAAAGAGCTGGCCGGTCACTGGTTTCCTTGGTTACCCGTCGTTGTCATGCAGTTTTAACATTAGCTAGCATGTCGACAGCTAACTGAAGTGGATACCACTTTACAATAAGGCTCCCCTTATAGATGGCTAATGAATATTTTATTGATGTGTTATCTATTCAACTGTAAACACTTTATTAATCATTAATAATTGTTTATTATCCATTCATTAAGAGTGATGAGGTGTCAGACTATCTTGGTTTGCTATCTTACATAGATAAAATATGTAAGTGCTCATACTTTGCTCACTATTTGGCAAGAAACCTGTAGATTTTGTCTCATTGTCACCCTTAATTAATGCATAATAAACAGTCATTCAAGAGTTATAAAGTGTTTAGAGATCAATTTATGAACTTTTTATTAGACATCTATAAGATGAGCCTTATTGTAAAATGGTACCTTACAACTGTTTATCACAGTGTGATAAAATAAGTTATGCTACCAAGTTGACATTAGTGAATGAGAAACGTTTTAATGATCCAGACACATTACATGAAGGTGAGTGGATAAAAGAGACAAAAGGCCCAAACTGTAGTGACTGGTGGACCTTACTTACTAGGAAGCTTAAAGCTAATTTGTTAAAAGTAAGATCAGCTCTCAGTGAGATGGGCCTTGACAGGGTTTTCCTAAAATTGTGCATTTTCATTAATAGTGGAATCAAAATTAGCTTGCAAAGGACAAATAAAATCCAATGTTTTCTACCTTTTGGTCACAATCGGCAACCATTTTGTGTTTCAGTTCTAGTTTTTTCAGCCGGGCGACATAAAAATCAGTGTTAGTAATCAAAGAGCTTTGCTTACTAACACATCTTTCCCAAAATTCATGGGAAAAAATTCCATGAATTTTGAAAAGAAGATGTAGCAGTAGTCATGGAGGCGGGTGGTAAACTAAGCCATCAGACATGTGCAAGAAATAAAGCTGCATGCAGGAGTTGCACCAGGCGAAGAGAGGTGGTCTGCACTGGCTCCGAATTGCGAAAAAGTTTATTAGTGTAATTTTAAATAGTTGTAATAATATATTGTTGCTTTCTTTCTGCAGGCAACATGCAGGGTTGACTGATTATCCTGCTGCAGGATTTCTAGAAGGATCGTATGAAATAATGATAAAACAATAAATGATTGAGAGCCTTTCTCTGGGACACCCTCCTGTCTGGCAGGTTGTTGAGAGGGATTTTTTTAAATTTATTTATTTATTTTTGGAAGCACAAACAACTTCCAATATGACTTCAGGGAAAACATCCTGCTGCTTGGTGTGGGGCCCGTTATCCACATTACTGGCACTTCTATATACCTGCCTGGAAGCACTGGCAGCACTTCTTCTACTGTCTCTGAATTTTCAATTACAAAGAAATCTTTGGCATTGTTTTCTGTGTGCCTATCAGGAAAGAAAAAAAATCACCCATAATATTGTTATTGTACAGAGCAGCGCTTCATAAGACGACAGCTTTGGTTGGCACCTCTTGGGTGCCAGAGTGAGAGACAGGCACTCTTACACCTTCATATTTAGGGAGATATTTGTATCCTTTTTTTTTTGTTTGTTTGTTTTTTTTGGCCATTTGTGTTCGGAAACATTCATATTCAAACACTGGTATTTACAGTTTCCGCTGTGTTACTTATAGATTGATTTCACAAGACATCTTGAAACCAGGGCCTGACATAGGAATGGCAAATAAACAAGTGTTTGAGTTGCAGTGCTTTCCGAAAGCTGAAAGCACTGCATCTTTTCCATTATTTGGACCATTTCCCATTTTGTGCGAATGAAATTTTGGAGCTATGTTGTCAGTAGTTCATAGAATAAAAAAACAATGTCCATTTTACTCAAACATATACCTATAAAAAGCAAAATCAGAGAAACTGATCATTTAAAGTAGTCTCCTGTTTGTTTCCAGAGATGTATATCAAATATGACTTCACAGAAATTTGCCTTTGTAATTTAGCGCCTTTAAATTGGGCCACTGTCTCTTTAAAAACTCCTGCTCTTTCTGATGCTCTGCTTTCAGGAAGTCATCACAACATGACTCCTCTTTTAACCCTTTAACAACATTTTTACCAGCGCTGCACTGAGAAGTAGCTACAATAATGACCTCAATAGATGCGCTGTTCCACCAGCAGGGGGCAGGTTTGTTCAGTTGAATGGTTGCTACAGGAAATTAAAGCACTTTTCAAACATTCATGAAAGAATGAGCCTTTAATTTAAAATGGTTAATAACTCAACCACAGATACTTCTTGACATTTTTATAATACATTTCATAATAAACTTGTGTTGTTATTGTAGCCACATATTGATAAACGATCTCTAAACTGAAATCATCAGCTTACAATGCACAATAAGTGTATGAGTTTGTGTAAGCTGACAAAAACCACAGAGTCTTGAGCCAGTTTGTCAAACGAGACCCGCAATTGAATCGGACATTCACACACAACGAGGAGTGTGAGCGGGAATACAAAATAAACGAGGCTGTCGAGGGCGTCGCCAGCAAATGTTGCAGTTGCCCAGAAGGTCACAACAGTGTGTGTGTGTGTGTGTGTGTGTGTGTGTGTGAAATGCGGCACTCTTCGCCGTCGGCCGGCTTTCTGGGCTGAAGTGAAATCAGCCTCCTGCAGGCGACTTTCAGGCCGGAGAATCTGAGTCAAGGAGTTGCTGCCGTCATCAAGTGCGACGCTCACACGGCGCGTCTGCAGGGACCGCCGTTCATTAGCCTGAATCGCCAGCCCCCACATACTCCACTTTGCCGCAGATTACCGAAGCCTTTGGTCACCTCGGTGATGAGCCGTAAAGCAGCAGCATCTCTCATATCTGCGCGAGTCTCACAAAGACTTTGAAGATGCAACCTGTCAAGTTGAGGCTTCGCCTTGGATCCCAACACAGCAGGAGCGGACCACATCGCAGTTTGAAACATTGAATTAAATTCAAATTAGAATAACATTTTTAAAAATTGACAAGCAGCTTCCCTCCGTGAATTTATGTCCTAATTATTCCAAAGACCTCGCTTTGAACGTTTGCTGCAACTGGAGCGACTTTCTGTCAAAGAAACGGCTCCTGTGTGGATTCAGAGGCCGAGAGGTTTTAAATGGAGGAAAAAAATCACTTCTCGTCTTTCGCAGAAGCGAACATTGTGACCAAACGTTTAGCCGACCTCAATGTGTAATGGTTTTGGCAGACAACATGTATTTTTCTTTCTGTTCGGCTCTGCGTGAAAATTAGTTCTCATTTAATTCAATTCAGTTTATTTGTGAAGTTATTTCACAACAAATGGTGTCTTGAGGCAATTTACAAAAAAGTAATTTTCATTCAATCACACATACTTTCCAAGTGATCCTAGTTATTCAAAAGTGAATTAAGCTGAGTTTCTTCATCAAATTAATTTAAAAAGTTTATCTTAAGGACATTCTTGAGATCCTTGGGAATGAAGCAATCAGACAGCAACCGTCTTCAGTCAGGGGCCTCTTCAGATTTGTTGCCAGGCTGACTGCTACTGGAGATTGTTCCTGCCCCACAGCAGGAACTCAGAAGATGCTTGGATGATACGAGTATGTTGTGCTGCAGAAGTCACGTTTTGACTATAAATGATGTTCATATTGCTTTAACATCCAGCACCTTAGCCAGGATAAAGTATTTAAAGGGGCAGTATTATATATTTCCCAGGCACATGGAGCCATTTTATACCACAATCAAGTTATCATGTTACCTTCAGTTGTTATAAAAATGCTGTACATACAAAATATGACTGACTTCATGGGCTGCACAGTGGCACAGTTGGTAGAGCTGTTGCCGTGCAGCAAGAAGGTTCTGGGTTCAATTCCCGGCCCCGGTCTTTCTGCATGGAGTTTGCATGTTCTCCCTGTGCATGCGTGGGTTTTCTCCGGGTACTCCGGTTTCCTCCCACAGTCCAAAAAACATGACTGTTAGGTTAATTGGTCTGTCTAAAATTGCCCCTAGGTGTGAGTGTGTGTGTGCGCGCATGGTTGTGTGTCTGTGTTGCCCTGCGACAGACTGGCGACCTGTCCAGGAACGTAAGCTGGTGATAGGCACCAGCACCCCTCCCGACCCCACTGAGGGACAAGGGTGATCAGAAAATGGATGGATGGATGGACTGACTTCATAATTTATCACCTTGAAATTGGGCCTCTGTCTCTTTAAGAAACTCCTGCTCTTTTTGACACCACCTTTAGGAAGTCACCACAACATGGCTTCTCTATTAACACTTGAATAACTTTTTTTAATCAGTGTTTCACTGAGAAGTAGGTGATGTAATGAGCTCAGCGGACGTTTGCTAATTACCGCTGACTAGTCTGAAGGAGCTGAGTGGGAGAGTCGAGGGGAGGGGTGCTTGAAAAGCTTGAAGGTGGAGCTGGGTCCACTCAGGTGTTCTTCACAACTGAATGGTTGCCATGGGAGATTAAAGGATTTCTCAAACATGCATGAAAGAATCATGGCGACACTTCAGCCATGTATTTCATGAAGGAAAAACATAAAATGATGTCAACCTTCAAAAAGTTGATTTTACATAATCCTGCCCCTTTACGCTGTTGCTAACTTGCTTTGACTTTGACTAGCTTGGAGAAATGATCACCCTTTTTTTTTAAAACTTATCTCACCCTTTATCAAAAGCAAGACTGAAGAAATGCGGTTCTACGTGTTTTCCCTCCTCTGTGGTCCTGGCAGAGCCGCTGGTCTGATGTGTGAAACAGTGTTTATTTGATCCGAACAGACTTGTTAGAATTCGCATTTCACAAAACGTTTCGCTTTCCACAAGGCATAGAAAAGCCTTCTTTTAAAGAAGTCTGCTCTGCTCTTGTAAAGCAGGACCTTTTATATGCTCTTTGCTCCTCCATGTAAATGCGGCGCCACTTTGCTCAGCAGCAGATGAAAGGCATTACGCAGCAGTGAAGGCACAGTGCTGATGTGTTACCATCCTGAAAAGACTCTCCACTTGCTTTGCTCTAGTTGTCTAATCACCAGCTCCATGAACATGGATGATTAGAAGAGGTTTGGAATTATTCTTCTTTTTTACTCGGGCATACACATCAAACTTTGAGTACAGTTGCTGTCAGAAGCTTTCTCATCATGAACATGAAAGTTATTTTATGACTAGTCTAAGATTCTTGACCGCCATTGGTGGGGTGACTTTGATATGAGGCCCATGTTACACAATAACTGTTAATACATTTGTTACCTTCCATCTTCACCAGACTCTGTTGGTTTTTGATTTAACTGTGAAGCTTTCCAAACCAACCAGTCACACCTCAGAACGGAGAAATCACGTCCAGATTTCAAATATCTCAGTCAAACTGTCCACCTGATGAGAAAGAAGATTGGTCAGGATGTTAAGGGACAAACAAAACAATTCCTACCCTGCTCAGCAGAAAAAGAATGATCTCAGTCAAGTTAAAAGAACTGACATGAGTATGGATAAAGCCGGGTATCTACGCATTGTAAATGAAAGCTGATTGTTGCGGGAGCTTCGTTTGGCCCCGCGCTGTCAGGCGGCCATGTCTGCCCATGTTAACACGGATGTGTGTTTGTGTGTGTTTTTTTCCCTCAGGGGTCAGCCTCCTTGTGCCTCACGGAGCTGTGGCTGAAAATATGTCCTGGGAGATGTGCATGGTCATCAATCAGGGCGAGGCGAGGTGAGGCTCCACTTTTACCCAAATATCATTTCAAGCATCTGTCAGTCGCTCTGCATCGCATCGTCCATCTGCTCCGACTCGCTGTCCGTCCTCTCTGACCCGCTCGCCGTCGCTCTCCTTTCGCCCCGCAGCTGGCGGTGTTGCGGTCGGACCGTTGCGTATCCGGCCGCCGTTATCTCACCGAAACCAATTAGAAAGTTTAATGTGCTCTGTAAATGGCGGCTTAATTAGCAAAGAATTAGATTGAAGCTTCGCAGCGTCAAAGTAATGTGATTTGTTACCACATAATGTCTGTTGAGTGGAGTTTAATGAGCCTGTTTTTATTTATTTATTTATTTTTTTTTTTAAATCCTCTCATTCTGTGGAGTGTCATGAATCGAGTTAGAAAGGAAAAAAAGGGGCATTTAATGATGATAACTATATTTAACATTTGTTTATTTCACAACTTACTGCATCCTGTCCCCTCTTATTGGGTTTACTATTGGGTTGTTTGCTAATCTTTTACATAGAAAGCGTCATAGTGACTAAACAAATAGTGTCTAAAGAAAAAAAAAAAGACATACACAGCTCTTAGTTTGAAGTGATTCTAAAAGGAGCTCTTTGCAGATTTGGGCTCATAAAATCCAGTTCCTCTGACTAGGATCAGCACTATTCAGTCTTTTCAGCTTTCGGGGAGCTGTGTCAGCTCTGAGAAAACGCTGTGTCATGTTGGACAAGGTGGTTCTGAATTTTAATTGCATAGCCGTAACACACACGGCTGAGATGGCCGCTCCGCTGCGCCGCAAAGGTCGCATTGAACGACGGAGCTGTGAAAAAGTCTTTCTTCTCTTCAAGGTTTCTTCTGCTTTAGTTTTTTTTGTTTCACACTTCAGTCTCTCAGACGACCAAAACATGTCACATCAAAATGGAGTTTTTAAATGGTTTCATTCAATAAGAGAAAAAAAAAGAAACCTAGTTATCTAAACCAATCTACTTAAAAGAGTAATCCTCCTCTGAATGGAGTTACTTGTTGAGCTAACCTTATATAAAACTATAATAATAAAAAAAAAAATAATTGTATATTTGTTGTTTTAAGTCATCAAAATGAGGAATTGCTGTTGTCGTCCGATTTCAGTCAAATGGTCACTATTTGAGGACTAGTTTTTGTTTGTATTGGTATAGGCCTGTCACAATAAGCAATAAAACAATTAATGGCATGATAAATTCAAAAGATCTCAATAATTTCTATTTGAATGATTTATCATTTTGCTTTTTCCTGTCTTTCTAAGATTGGATGTTAAAAGTCTTCAGTCAGGTGTTTTAGTCTAAACTAGCCTCTTTTTTAGAAGATCAGTTTTGTTTCCAGAAACTTCATCATTCATTTTATTTGTTGTTTGATCTCTGATTTAGTGATCATGTGCTCTTGCTTTATGATGCCGTTATCAATTTATTGCTTGAACATGGTCTCAAAACAATATTGTCATTTATTATAAAAGCAAAATGTGTTTCTTGATGGAGCTATATCTCTATGTTATAGATCAAGGGTGTCAAAGTCTTTTTTCATTTTGGGTCATATCAATATCAAGAAGTTTGACTTTGTAATTTAATGAATTGAAATTGGCCCTTTTTCGCTTTTAAAAGCTCCTGCTCTTGCTGAAACTCTGCCTTCAGGAAGTCATCCCAACATGGCTCCTTTAACCAGCATTTCACTGAGCCGTTACTCGTGTAATGAGCACAGATGAACAGTTCCACCAGGTGTTTGCTAATTGCTGCTGGCTAGTCTGAAGGAGCTGAGTGAGGCGGAAACTCGTTAGCTTGGAAACTGACGAAGCTGACGGAGCTTAGAGGCGGGGCTAGGTCCACCCAGGGGTTTTGCTCAGCTGAATGTTGGCATGGAGATTAAAGGATTTCTCAAACATGCATGAAAGAATCAAAGCAGCACTCCAGGAATAACATTATGACATTATGATAAGCTAAAAAAAAGTTGATTTCATATAACACTGCCCCTTTAAGAAATAAAATCATCATCAAAACCTTACACAGTTTATATCTGAGAAAAAAAATTGTTTTATGATGTAAAACTTTTAAACATGACAAAACAGAAGCGATATTACATATTACTCTTGTATCGTATAGCAGCTGGTGGGCAGTAGAACCCTCTGTCATGGAGTCTGGACGTCTAAACCATGACCATCTCTGTTCGCTGGCTGACCCTGAGGCTACCACAGCAGATGTGCCCAGCCTGACTCCCGTTCCCCACAGGACTCCTCTCGGCACCGCGGCGGTATGGGTGTTCGCATCAAGAAGCCTCTCACAGGTGGCAGTCTGTGCTTTGATGTCCCAGCTGCAGGGGAGAAAGTTGAGTTCGAGCCTCTCTGCAGTAGATCCCCTCATTTAGTACTTCACTTTGCTGGAGGAAACAAAGTCCAACCTCCAGTCCTCCAGTCTCTGCTTTACAGCCTCTTTCACTGCTCTGAGTGTCAATATGTAGTTATCAACTACTCTTGGTGTCAACAATGCCGCCCCCCCCTCTCCCCCACCCTCCCCGGGAGGCAGTCACGACCCACAGAGCTAGTTTAAACCATGATGAATGCAGAGATGAACGGCGCCTGGTGTGCTGACGGATGTGCACGCCGCAGACATCTCCCTCAGGCCCTTTCATCTCGCCATCGCACCGTGTTATGCATTCCTGTCACAGCTCGGTAATGACCCTCGGACGGACCGAGCTGCTCTGCAGGAAAGGTGGGGAGGGTGGGGTTCCGCTACTCACGCTCCCCACGAGAGCTTCCAATTCCCTCTGAAGTGTCACGATTTATTCACAATGATCCTTTTGAGCCAAGTCACAGAAGGAAAAAATAAAAAAAAGACTGCAACAAACGCGTTAGCTGGTGTAATGACGGGGCCGTGGCTCCTCTCAGCGGCGCCATTAAATAAGAAGACAGAGACAGCAGAGACATTATGCAAATGGAGTTTCTTTAGATCACTTACGAAAGTAAGGATTCAATGCTGCAGCCGGAAACGTGAGGGTGATATTTTCGTTGAGGGTTATGACAAAAAGAAGGAAGCCGATCTTTAGGTTAGACGTGTGATGTTTCGGTGTCGATCCGATACTAAGTAAATACAGGGACTGTATCACCGATACCAATACTGATACTTTTTATTTCAGTTGTGTCATCAAACTTCTGATTTTTTTTGTTTTTATTTGTAAAGCACATTTCAGTAACAAGTCAGCTCAAAGTGTTTTACATCATAAAAACACAAGAATAAGAAGTCATAAAGACAACAGAGGCAACAACTGAGAAACCAGTAACAAACATTACATTTTGACGAGGGCTATCATCTAGAATACCAGTACACATCATATGTTGGTCAATGTTTCATTTATTAGGGTTAAAAAGCAACACTGAACAGGCGGCTTTTTAGTGTAGATTTAAAGGCACTCAGTATTTCAGTTGCTTTGCAGTTTTCTGGAACTGTCCTCCAGATTTGTGGTGCATAGAAGCTAAATGCTGCTTCCCCATGTTAGGTTCTGGTTCTGGGGATGCAGATCCAGAACCAGAACCAAATGCGAGAATCTAGAGATAGCAGGAGAAATGGTCTTTTACCAAAGACAAAAGATAAATCCTGCAGCTGCTAAAATGGGACACTACTCTGTTATTGTTTACATGTTGTAAAGAAGGAAGTTGCCCTCATGTCTTCTTTGAAGGTTTTTGGTGTAGCGCCACCGCTGGTGAGGGGGTGAACAGGTTTTTCAAAGGTTTCGGTTCATTTGACAGAGCACTGTGAAAGAGAAATCTCTGACTGAGGTTAAAGGTAGACATTGCAGAAAAAAGGTGAGACTGCAGTTTTAGTAGTGCTAACCACTGTTATTTGTGCTCGCTGCTAATGCACTATGCAGCAGGCAGTTAAAAGTATGAACTCTACTCATTCTGTCCTTGCATTTTAAACCTGGGGAACAATCTTGTGTATGTTGATGGCTCGCTCCCACACTGCATGGCATTACCTCCACTCTTACTGGGGTAAACTAACGACTGCTCTGCAGGAAGGCTAGGAAAATAAATGGAATGCTGTTCTCATAGAATTTTATTGTCTTTAGTGTTAAAAAAGAAATTTAAATTGGTCAATATTTGTATCACGAGGTTGGGCACCAAGCATTATTAAAACCACAGATTGGAAATCAGTTTCAAGTGATAGTCCCTTTTCACAAAGTCTGTTACCATTTTCTGTTATATTTGCAACAAAAAAAGTGTCAAAAGTCAACACAGTTTGCACTAAAATTGTATGTTTGCATCAACAAAGTGAATTTCAATGAGCCATCTGTCAAATTCTATGTTAGCTGTTCAGTTAAAAGGTTTTTTGCAAGTGTGTAGTAGAAAGCAAGACTAACTGACAGGGAATAAACTAAAGAAATACAGCAGGGATAAAAAATGCAAGAAAAAAACAAAAACACATGAAACTGAGTGCCTGGATGAGCTGAATAAAATCCAACTGAAACTGTAAAACACAAAGTCTGAAAATGAGAACAAGTAAGCAACACAAAACCTGGCACATGAAAAGTACCGTCACCTTTTCTTTTGGAGTTGTTATTGTCTGTCGCTCTGTGGGAGCCAGGCGGTATGTGCTGATGTTTCTGGTAGAAGCCCGCATTCGTTCTGTGGTCTGCTGTGGTCGTCTTCTCCCTGGCTGTCAGTGCCTGTCTGCATGTTGCCAGGCTACGGGACATCCAAACTACTCTGTCTTTTACTTTACTGCAAAAACACCAGTCTCTTCCTGACCTAGTTCTCCAAACTCAGATTGTTTCCCGCTGGGGTGTTTCTAATTACCTCCAGGCTCCTGAAGCTTCCAATGCATAGCTGAACATTTTAAACAAGTTTTTTTAAGTCAGATAATATTCACTCTCCCTTTGTGGTTACCTAAGGATGTCTGCAAGAGGACTATAAGTTGTAAACAAAGTTTAACGATCATTGCTCCCGTTGGACAGAAATGACTGACAGATCGGGATAAACAAACATGGAGGTCCTGACGTGTTTGCAACAGCTGCTGTTGCAGTTTTTCGCATAAATTAACACACCCACAAAATTCAGACCAATCATGCAATAGTTTTGCATGAAGAGGAGGGGCAAAAAGTTTGCCAGGGTGGTTGTGACAAGAAGGAGTAGACGACATGAGGCATGAGAAGAAAGTGACGCCACTTTGGTCATGCAGCCGTGACAATGAGAACAGATTTCGCCTCAACTAAGCAGAGCCCTGTAGAAATTGTTCTGTAACCCTTCAAATATTAATAGATGTCTAGATTTTTGTTTGTTTGTTTTTTGTTTTTTTTGTTTTTTTCCAAATTGGGATTACTGTGTGTTGCTTTCTTTTGGCCTACTTCGTGATGTCAAACAGGTTCTCTTAAAGTCATTTCTTTCAGGCCTGGCAATGGGAAGAGTCACTGAACCCAGTTGTCAAAATATTACCCAGGTTGGTTTGGATAGCTTTTTGTCTATCAAAATTTGGTTAATTATCTTAAACAATAAAGTTTGGCAAAAAGTGAAGCGTAGAGAAATCTGTAGCAAGGCTGTAACACGTGCTGGCTTTTCAGCAGTAAGTATAACATTTGGGACTTACTGTTGTACCTCCAGCCTCGGTTTTGTTTGATTAATCAGAAACCTTTCAGTCTCAATCCGCCTCAGAGGATCAGTTTTATGAAGTGAGGGCTAAACCTTTTATCTTTTGTACACACTGTGAGCAGTGAAGCCCCCCCGAGTGTAGGCGCTATACGGTTTCCTGCTTTAATTCATAGCCCTCTAGTCAGAGTCCAGGTCGCCTGCAGTGGTTGACCCGGTTGATCCGCATTTCTGGATGTTGCGTGGTGGCTGTGTTTGCCTTTAGCTGTCAGCGCTCACTGTTCCCAGTTCCAGCTGCCAAGAGCTTTGGACAGAGCCATCATTCAGTCCACAGCTCGCTCCTTCCTCTCACCAAGGTGAAGCGAATGCTCTTTCACAGCACTGTATGTAAATATTTCAGCCTGTGATGAATTATTTGCATGGGAGAAAATCACAAAGGTTTAAATTAATTCATGCTGAAAGTGGAACATCTCCAAAAAATAAAGATCAAAGACTATTAAGTTGATGGTTAAAGCAACTTTTATAAATAAAAATATTATTTTTACATATTTATTAAAGAAATGATCATTGTCATAACTGCATTAGACAGATCATCTGCTACACTATGGCTTCTTCCTGTCAGCAGAGGCTACTATGAATGCTAAGGCTAGTTAACATGGCCACCGATGACATTGGATAAACAGTTTTCTTGTGAGTGTAAGTTGTTTCTCTGCCATTGGCACATTTAGCAGTGCATACGGAAGGATGATTGATAATGCTTAGACCCTCCTCCTGGCTCTGATGGGGTGTTTATGACCGAGAGTGGAGCCTTTCTTCAGTCGGCAGTAGTAGCTTAGAGAGTAAGTGGAGGAGATCAATCTATTTACAGATTATACTGACAAAATTGTTTGTATAAAGTTACTCACCCCAGCTTTAATTTTTTTTTACTTTTGACTGGCTCTGTATGTATGTCGAATCAGCATTTAATACAGAAGATCAGAGCAGAACACAGCGCAGCGTTGGTTGTTCTGGGCTTGAGGTAATTGCAGCGTTGACCAGTGAAAATGGTTTTCAGTGTGTTGCCTTGTTCTGCTGATTTACTCTTGTGTCACAGTTTACAGTCTAATAACTTAGAGAGGTCTTCGTATAGAAAGTCTTTAGCCCATAAATCAGCCCGTAAAGCTGTGCTTGGATCAGCATCAGCCGTCTTGTACCTCCAGGTAACAATGGAGAAGACGAACACTAAGAGAAAATAAGCTGGCGTTTGGTCTCTGCAATGAAAAGTCATGCAATTAAGCTGCTTTGTGTCTCTAAACACAAAGATTCCTTCAGCTGAAAAGCTATACTCACCCCATTGCTTTTTCATTTGAGTGCTATTTCCGTTTAATTAACTGTTCTTGTGTTTCCTGTAGAGATGTTTTATTATTGCCGATTATCTAAGAGCTAAAATGGAACGGCATTGTTCACTGATTGGATTGAAGTTCGGACAGCTTTTGAAAATGCTTTCTGCTTCTTTGTCAGCAGCTTCACTGCTGTTGTGACAAAGGCAAGGGATTAAAGTTGTGTTCTAAGTGATAACCACCACAGCCAGGGATTATATTTCACCATGACTGTTTCCATGAGGCATGTTCCACTTCAGTATCTCCTGCTTTTACGGGAGGACTTCAGTTGTTGTTAAATGATTTAAAAAAAAAAAGGATGTTTAGACATTTTGATTTGGAATCTTGAATAAGTGTCTTTCAGATATATTTGATTGCTAATTCTGCCTCCTGAGGATCAAACAGTCATCAAAAGTTGTCTTTTTAAAACGGTAACCGCTTTACCTTGTTCAGGGTCACCAGGGCAGGTTTAATGTCCAACCAACCTCTGCACTCATAGGCAAGAACAAAAAAAAAAATCCTACAAAGATCTATTTTTGCAATGTTGACTCCCTGTCGGGCGTGGCATTGAGATGTATCCAGATTCAAGTCAAAGTGCACAGCTTTCAGCATCACTGTTCACAACTGGGACTTTTGTCTGAACGGAAGAATCAGAGGGGATTTTGATTTTTACCCGGTTTATTTGAAGGTCATTAGATCACACAGCTATCAGCGACACCACCTTCACCAGGCAGAGGAGAAACTGTGTGAAACACAAAGTATTTTTACGTGTTAATCAAGTCAAGAGAAACTCAGACAGACAATGTGTGTTTTACTCAACTGTCAAAGTGTCTTCCAACCAACATTAAACGGAGAACCGTGACCAGTGAGCTGCAGCAGCTCTATAGCCTGGTAAAAACACAGACCCTTGTACTACATCCAGCTATTTGCTACAGAGAAATGATTGCTGCCTGGAGATGTGAACTCTGTTGAAGTTTTAAATTTTACCCAGTCACTAACATTTGCCCATGACATATGTGATGCACCAGTTTGGCGCTATGGAGCTTACCAGAAATTGCCTGCACTGTAAACAACCATCCTCCTCCTTTGCAAAGAGAGAAGTGCCTAGCTGAACTAGTCAGCTGTTGATGTTAATTCAATATTTGGAAGAGTGACCAACACGGACTGAACGGCTTTGTTCACTTCCTTCGCTGACATTACTAAAACTACTGGCAGACTAAAACAACGCAGAAAATCGATATCATCATTCTCAGTTTCTCCTTCTGATCGCTGATTGGCCCAGAAGGTAGAAAGCCTAGACTGAGCTGCAAGCAAGATTTGAATCTAGCAGAATAGCACAGGAAGGCAACGTCCAGGCTAGCTCATCACCAGCTAGCTTCCAATCCTCACAGGCTTAATTTCCTTCAGGCCTCAAGAGTCCTGTCACCGATTCAGCTCTGTTCCTTCCTTAGATACTGACCACAGCAGACTGAAGATCCCCACCACTCACCTGACGCACACACACTCTTACACACACAAGAATAGTTGTCTAAAGAGAACAAAGTCAGAGAAGCACACTGTTAAGCTTCAAGTGGGAAAAAACAAACTATTGTTTGTGTTCCACTGCTTAAACCTTCCATTGAACTTGCTCAGGGAGTTGATGGTATTTTTAGCTGTCAGTGTAACACTCCTGGTAATAAGTGACCAAATAGCATGAAGTCGTTTCAAGTGATTAGCTTTGTTGGGGCCACTTGTTTCCTCGTTCATGGGGCGTTGGGAGTACAGTCGAAGTGGCGTCATGTCAGAACAGTCATTAGCGTTCCGAGTCGAGATTCTGTGTCGTGAGCGACTGCTGATTGAAATTATTGCTCACATTTCAAGTTAAGCTCAGATGAAAGCCTGACTAAGGAGACGTGTTTTAATCCGCGGCGAAGAATTGGAGAAAAGGCGCCGCGGAAGAAGAAGTGAAACTCCACGTCTTTCTTGGATATTTTGGCACTTCACCTCGAGATGCCTGGCTGATTAATGTATCCGCGCTACACATTAGGTGTCTGAGTCAACTCGAAATTGACAGAAGCACCGCGGGCCAAACAGGTGGGAGACTACAAGCAAATAAAGGTGAAGGTAATGGAGCGTGCTAATGGGTGCATTCATTAAGCCCACCGTCTCCGCCCGTGACCCAATCTGCCACTCTTCGCTCGGCTCTCGCGCGTCCCAGAGGAGCGAGTCATTGCTCACGTTAAATAATGCGCCTCGTCAGGGAGCCGTGCAGAGCCCTTCAGCGTGATGACAGTCGCGGTATTAGAAAAGAAATCACCGCCATGGGGGCCCGAGCCCGTCGGCTACTTAAGGAGTCCGCTCCTTTTCTACGCCTTGAATTAAACACATGATCAGACTCGGCGCTGACGGCTGAGGGATCAACAGCTCTCTCAGAAGTGGTCAAGAGGGGTCGCCGTGTTGTCTCGATGTAGAAACCGAGAGAGGTACCTGCAAGCACTGAAAGCTGGAGAATATCCCGAGTACAACACACACGCACGCGCACACACACTGCGCCATGCCATCATGCACACCCAGGGTCAGATGTTGAGGCAGTAATTGGGAAGTCTGGAGTGGATGTCATCACCCAGAAGAGTATTTACCATGAAGGTGTTCCAGGAGACGGAGGCAGATCTTTATTCCGATAAGACTGCTTTAATAGCCCAGGAGCTTACATAACCGCTCTTCTTAGGGAAAAAAGAAAAAGGACACAAAAAAGTTTCCAGGAGATGTGGGCGAGTGTCAGAAGAAGAAAAGGAAGGAGAAAAAAAAGTTGGAGTATCATTTCAGAGGCTTTTAAGACAATTAAGGCGGTGTGAATCACGGCATAACAAGTAAACAATCAGTTGTTCTGGGGATAAATATGTGATTTGAAAGGGTGTTTTTATCCGGTGCGGCCCACCGTGGGTGTTTGTTGCACAGCTTCTGTCAGCGGGAAACAAACCTACTCCCCTCCCCTCACTGCCGGGTTTTTTTAGGTGACACGCTACACCCTCAGCAAGCCGTCTTTCAGCTGGCTTTAAAAGGAACGAAGCGAGCGCCGTCTGCCTCCCTCCGAATAAAAGTGAGCAAGACAATGAAAACGACGAGCCGCGCTGAAGACGTTGAAGTGTACATGTGAACAAAAGCCTTTGCTGACAGGCCTGAGAGTCGCCTGAAAAACAGCAAGAACCTAAAGTTTAGATAAAGAAAACACTGTTTATGTTGTCATCACAGCACTATTTAGACAGGAGGAATTACTAATAATTGTACTATTATTATTGTTAACACCACAAGTGTAAATGTTATGCCTTCATTTGCTTATTTAAATGTTACACTAGTAAACATATCCACCCATTCATCCATCATCTTGTCCTCGTTAACATCTCAAACATAGATGCATAATACTAGAATCTGTTTTAAATCTGCTGAATAATTGAAGAGAAGATACAGCGTGATGAAAAATCACTTGCTCTTCCAGATTTCTCCCTTTTTTGTTTTACTAAAAAAGGGAGAATTATAATTATAATTTTAGACAGAAATAATCAGGGTAAAAACTAAAGGCAATTTTCAAATCAATATTTCATAGGGAAGAACAGCATCTAAGCTTAGCCAACAGCGTGAAAATCCTGTTTAATGATCCTTCTTCTGAATTTACTGAATTCACCTTGATACATCACATTTGTTTAAGCTAATTTCAGTGTCACTGGTTACAAAGAATTCACTTTAATCACAGGTGTCCAAACTGGTGGCCCTCTGTGGCTGTTGTGGCTGTGGCTAGACTGTTTTTTGTATTTCAAATCAGACCAAAAATACATAAAACTAAAAAAAAAAAATACAATTAAAAAAATATTCATTTTTGCATGTCATTCTAATGAAAGTGT
This sequence comes from Poecilia latipinna, assembly GCF_001443285.1. Taxonomy (NCBI): domain Eukaryota; kingdom Metazoa; phylum Chordata; class Actinopteri; order Cyprinodontiformes; family Poeciliidae; genus Poecilia; species Poecilia latipinna. Next base: position 80,880 of record NW_015114700.1, on the reverse strand, counting down.
CCAAAGTGTTTTGACCCTTTATTTGTGACTTGTTACTTTCTTTATTGAAGCTGTTAGTGTGTAGACAGAAAATAAAAAATGACACCTGACCTCAGTATCCCTGTGCGATACTGACTGTACTATGTTGTCATTGTGCTTCTAACTAAGAAACTCTTTAACCCGTAGCACAGTTACTGGTGTATAATAATAACAATAATAAAAACAACTATAATAAATAAACAAACAACTCTTAGCCTGGTGGCAGCACAAGTAAAGCCTGGAGGCCCGTCAGGCTTAAAATACATTGAGGGAAAATCTGCTGTTTCACTGAACTGTGACTAATGCATAACTCCTCTAGCTTGTTTCCATAGATTTTTAAGACTATTTTACCTATGGCTTTCACTAAAGCGGAGCAAAGCTAACAAATGACCCACCGTCTTTGTGACCCGTGGATACTGATAGCAGCACACAGATCTTCGTTAACTTGTTTTCCTTATGCACTATCCCTGCAGCGGAGCCCATCTGCTGCTGCCACCACACATGTTTGTTGTAAGCAGCTTTTAATGAGCACGCTCCGACTCAAAGTCAGAGCATGGCGACTCTTCACCTGCGCCGGAGCTAATTCTTGCCGTCCTTCAGCACAGAGAAACAACTTGAACTCACGGAGCCAAAAGTCGGCGACACGCCGGCTCTGAGGCGTCCGGACCTGGAAGTGCGACCCCACAGGGATGCATCCGGATCCCAGCAGCGTTCAGGCTCCTCTCATTAGTCTGTTTTCCTCGCTGCAAGAACAAAGGCTCAAAGGGAAATGAACACAACACGTCTGTTGTGACAAATAGAACAGCTTAAATATGGAAAGTCTGAACAGCACTTACAGTGTTACAGCGCCATGTGCAATCTGACTAAAACTGTTACAGGTATATATTTGAGTAAAGTGAAAATTTTTCTTTTATTCTATGAACTACTGACAGGAGTTAAAAGCAAGAATGTAGTTTTTATTTGCAGAAAATGAAAAATGGTCAAAATAACGGAAAAAGATGCAGCGCTTTCAGCTTTCAAACCTCAAATAACGCAAAGGAAACAAGTTCATATTCATGTAGAAACAACAACACAAATGTTTGAACTCAAGAACAGTTCAGAAATCAATATTAGGTTTAATAATCATGAGGTTTTTAATGGGGTTCAGGGCAGTGGTCTCTTCATTTTTCCAGAGCTGTCATTGCAATCAGATTCTTACATACAAAAAAGATATACCTCTTTTAATGCTGTCTGTACTGAAATATCAAACTTTTCCCGTTTTGGCTCAGAAGTTAATAACTTTCTCCAAAAGTTATTAGCTCTTTAAACAATTTGCAACAGCCCTGGTGATGTAACTTTTTATGTCTCTGCAAGCATGACAAAAGAAAAAGGAGGTGGATAGTCAGTGGCGTGGGCAGACATCTTGGGGCGCAGCAGCTCAAATACAAACAGGGGCACCTTGTGCTGCAGATGGAGCCGCCAGCTGTGTGAGATTTATTACAGGCCCAGCTTGAACATCATGGATGTATAGCTATTTCAATGAGGCAGGTGTTTAACAATGTCCACCCAAAATATAAAATAAAATCAACTTAAAAGAAGGATATGTTCTAAGTTGATTTTAAACAACATATGGATGTTGTAGGTCATCGAATATTTTGAATTTGTCATAACATGTTTTTTGTTTTTGTATCAATCTGTGTCTGGGATTGAAATGGACTGAAAGGCCTGAAGGCCACTCAAAGAGGAAGAAGCTATTACTTGAAACGAAACATAAAAAGCAGATTTCAGTTTACAAAGTAACTTCATTTTCAGATATGTTTCCTGTGGTCTGATGGTGACAGTAAGGTTCCTTTTGGAGGAAAGAGGTTTGAGGCATCGACATCATCCCAACTGTGAAGTGCAGCGGAGGCACCATTGTATTGTGTGATTGTTTTGCTGAAGGAGGATCGCAAGGAAAGTACACTGTGTGAAAATGTCCAACATCATCTTAAGACATCAGGCAGACAATCAATGGCTTCTCCAAATGGACAATGCACCGCCAAATTAGTTTAAACAGTTAAAATTTTGGAGTGGTCATCACAAAACATTTATCTCAGTCCCAGAGAACAGAATCCCAGAAAACTGATGTCAGATACTTGTCAAAAGAAATCTATTTTATACAAAGGGGGCCACAAAGTTTAAACTTTTTTTTACCCAATACTGAGAAAATGTACCTAATTTTCTGAATTTGAAGGAAGTAATAAAAATCATCTGAAAAAAACTCTAATTATTATCCTGTCACTTAGTGTCCCGTTTTAGTGTAGTTTAATATCAGATGAATGTATAACACAATTTCTTTGAGTTATTCACTTCAGCATTTACCAAAAAAGACTGCATGCTTGTTTCTGATGATTTCTGCGAAATAACATCAAAAACAAAAACATTTTGTGTACTTGTGTGTGTTTTCCTGCTTAGCGCCCAGACACTGGAGGGCTGTGAAATCCTCCTGGGCCCAGAGGTGACGTACGGTCCTTCAGGCCTGGATCTCTTTTGTCCTGTTGCCATGACCGTCGCCCACTGTGCAGAGGTGGATGCTGAGAACTGGAACATTCAGCTCAAGAGGAAAACCCAGGACGACAAATGGGAGGTAAGCCGCAGGCCGAACACCTGTCAAGTACATTACAGTGTGTCCAATCCGAACCTGGCTCAGAAAATGCCACTTGGTCCGCATTGCTTATCTTTTCCTTTGTACTTCCGTTTTTCTTTGTAGCTAAATGTCAGCAGTAATAGAGGTTTGGTAGCTCAGGAGCCAGACAGATCTGTCAGCTCACTTTGTTTGCTGAGGCTGAATATGTTGTCTGCCTCTTGTTTGCACATACTGTCTCCAAGTTAGGTCAAGTCAAAGCAATAGCAGCTTGTCTTTGAGCACTGGGTTATACATGTATAGATTTTTAAAAAATGTGAATTTTAGTTAAATGAATGTTTTCTCCACTATTTAAATTACGTTAAGCTCCAGCAACCTCTAGTTGCTGTTTTTTCTTGTGAAGTTTTGTGGACTTCCTATGTGAATAATAAACGGTGTTTGATACAAAGTGTAAATTGAGCCATATTTTACTTATTTCTGATGAGCTGAGGGTAAATATTTTAAATGAAGTGGTTTGTTTGAAGGAGTCATGTTCAATGCAATTAAAAATACTTTATTGGTTCCCAAATGGCAGCGATGAAAACCAGTATGGATTAAAATTTCTGAGAAAGGCCAAACTTGTTAAACTGGGCTTTTTTGATTGTTAGAAGAAAAATATGTTTTTATCTAAGAAAAAATGCACTTTTTAAAATCTTTATTTAAAATAACTGATTCAGAAACAAATCAACAAAAAAGTGCAATTTATCATGAAAAACTGAGTAGGTTTTGGTACTGATATGGTGCCATAAGAAATATCTTTATCACTGTGGTCACCAAACAAAGGTTCTCCTATCATGTTTTATGTCATATTTTGCTTGTTATTCATTTTTTAAGGTTTTGTTGGCTCTAGTGGGCTTTATTTGAAAGTAGTTCGACAGGACAGAGGCTAATGAGAGAGAGGGAAGACATGCGGCAAATGTCACCTGGCTGGGAATTGAACCTGCGACCACCGGCATGAGGACATGAGGCCTCAATACATGGGTTGTGCTTTGACCCTGTGCCGCACCCTCATCATTTTTTATTCAAATGACAAAAGTTTTTTTTTTTTTCCCTTAATCTATCTCTCAACAACATTAAAATGGATCAATTAAAATGAGATTTCTGAATGTCTTGGTAAGGAAAAAAACGTATTAAATCAAATATTAGACAATTATTCCTCCCAACACAGATCATTTAAACTGTTGGTGACCACCCTCTGCTTGGCTATCTGTAAATATGTACTTTATAAGACAAAAGTCACTTAGTCAGTGTGATATATGGTGAGCTATGTGCCACTCATAAAAGACTGTCAGGCTTACTTGGGCGAGTTGATTGATGCGACCTCCGATCCGCTCGGCCTCCAGAGTGTGACATAAGGCCATGTGGATGTAACACTGCTGCTCTGTCAGGAGGGAAATAAAGAAACAATTACAGCTTGTAATGGCCAGAGAGAGGCATGGCTGCTGTCAGTCTGCGAGGAGAGAATGGCAGACAGGCGTTGGGGGAGTTGGACACAAGAACTATCGATTATTAGATCAGGAAAGGCACAACACAGCGAATTTAGGCGTAGGGCAATCGTGAGCAAAATCATGGGAGTTGTTCCTCCAATGACCTTGGCTCTCTGGCCACACACAGTTGATCAAGCATTGATTTTAAACTCAACAGAGTGGCATTGCTCTCATTTTTCTGTTTCTCGCTGCTCGTTAATGCTGCTGTTCAACAGGACACGTTGTATTTTCCTGAATTCATCCCTTCTTTTTGTTTTTTTTCTGTCCTTTTTCCCCCATTGGTGCTGATTGTTTCACTTGTCTGGATGAAATCCAGAGAGTTTAATCCCTGGCCCAGAGGCATAACATGCCCCAATAGCAGTTGTCGCCTCGCATTACTTGCTCGAGTTTTGGGGCAGCAACCGGCAGAATGATTACAAGACAAGTGGGAAAAGAAGATTGCCATGTTGGGATTGGGTTATAATGAAGAGAACGGTACGTCGGGAACTAATGGAAACGTAAAGATGATGTAAACCTTTGGCAAGCCCAGAATAGATCAGAATAATGAATGGTGCAGGTTTGCCACTGGCTGTTATGGTGCTTGTCACTTCTTAAGTGTTATTTGGGTCGCTGCTGCCTACAGTCTTCATTGTTAACTTTTGTCTTCTGTCATTGGGAATATCAAAGAGCTCAAGCTGCTTCTTTATCGAGCCCCAAACAAAGACTCCACAGAATACTGTTCAATTGGCAAAATTCAACTCAAAGTCCTTAATAAAAGCGTCCCTTTGTACCTTTTTTTAATTTTAAAAAAAAAAAAAAAAAAAAACATATGGTGGCTCTCTGCTACCTGCAGCTAGCACAGCCTGTTGTGAATGCTAAAGCTAGCATTCACAGCTTTAGCATTCACAGCAGGCAGTAGTAGTTGGAGGAGATCCATTTTTTCACCGATTATCTGTCTCATACCACACTGTCACAACATAGTGATGGTTTAAAAAATATGTAAAAAAAAAAAAACAAACATCTTTTTTTATTTAATAAAAGTTACATAATGCACCTCTGATCCCAGTTGGGAATAAAATGTGGCAGTTTTCTTCAAATAAATTCTCATGGCAGTGAACAAGTAGGTGACAAAACAGCATTTCAACTGAGTGTAATGTGCTCCAGATGCAAAGTGTGTGTGTGTGTGTGTGTGTGTGTGTGTGTGTGTGTGTGTGTGTGTGTGTGTGTGTGTGTGTATATATATATATATATATATATATATATATATATAGAGAGAGAGAGAGAGAGAGAGAGAGAGATTTTTCTTTTTTTATTTATTTAGAAAAATATCTTGGAATAACCCAGATCAACACAGATTCTCAAATGGTAGGTAGCATCAGCAAATGCAGCAAAAAAATAAAAAGCATGAAGAAGAAACATGTAATAATAATAACAATAATAATAATAATAATAATAATAATAATAATAATAATAATAATAATAATAATGATGGGGGAGGGAAAAAGCCAGTTTGCACCACAAAAATCCTTGTTTGCTTCTCCCTTGACTTCAGATTCATGTTTATGTAACCTTGGCTTTTACAAGCATCCTCTGTTTGCTCTTGTGTGACAAAAGGGAGGCAATTTCTTAAGATGTGCCAGAGTTCTGAGTGAGAGGAGAAAGAAAAGAACAGAGGAAATAAGAACGGAGTCAAGATTCATGTCACTTTGAGATTTCACTCTAATATTAAAAGGGCACAGAGCTCCTTGGAGCTTCTTGGTTGGAAATAATGACTCACCATTGAGGTTTAACCTAAAGAGGCAGAGGGAGAAGGGTTTGAAGATGCATAATACCTCCAAATCCACAGTGCCATTAAAACACCCTCATTTCTGCTGTCATTAAAATGCATATGACTCACAAGAGTCCTCAACACTCCCAGCCAAGCTGTGTTATTATTCAACACCATAACGCAGTGTGTTAAGCTGCGCTTATGAGAAAGCAGAAGGCATAAATACAAAATGCATAAACATAAAGTATTTACAGGAGTCCTATCACCTGACTAGGATGGGGCTGAACCAAATGGTAGCAGTTCACGTCTCATCAGTAAAGCAGGGCAGACTGTCAGATTGGGCTGCAACTAGTGCTATTGGTGAATCTATCAATTATCCTGAGGATTAATCAATGAATTAGATTTAGAAAATTCCACATTCTGCAGATTTTGTTTTTTTATTTAACCAACACTCCAGATATGTTTTTGAAGAGGGAACAACATAACATGATTTAAAGCTGAAAAAGTTGATTTTATATAACACTCCCACTTTATTTATTTTTTTTCACAGAATTTGAGTCAGGTGAAGCTAAAGCTGCCACTTGATGAATTTTGAGTAGACAAAGGATTTTTGTTGTCATAAATACACAAAATATATATATATTTATTGTACAGTTTTAGGGTTACTTGTTGCTCTGGGTGTGTTGTTCTTTCAGCAAAATGGCCTTGGAGTCTGTATGCTCCAAGTAATGATTAATGGATTACTAAGCTAGTTGATGATCATTTCAATAATCGATTAAACACAATTAAACATAAATAATCACAATTAATTTGATTAATTGTTTCAGCCGTATTGTCATGTTCTAGATGTTAAACAGGAGCCGCCAACAGGTCTCCTCTGAATGATATGTTGTCTCAAGGAACTCCCTGATAAAATAATGGTTGAAAACATCAATCAGTAATATTTGGTCATGTTGCTGACGTTTACAGGTGGGGTTCATGTAGACATAGCTGTGAGCTAAAAGACGATATAGCAACCAAATTTGTGGACCCTCACTACCCAGCAGCAATGTTCGTATTTTGTTAAATGTCTAACTTGTTTTTGTTGAGAGGAACAAAAGCAACTGTGGAACTGAACCACTTTTGTTGTACGTTGACAGTTTACACAGGATCGCATAAACTCCTACAGTTCTCTTGTTCTGTTCTAATTCCTCTCTTTGTTCCTGTTATTACACAACATGTTAAGTATAAATATCCTCCTAAATTTTCTCAAAACCCTCCTCCATTTTCTTGTTATGAGTCCACCATGAATTGTCTACGGTCCTCCAACTTTTGCTTTTTGTATTTCTAAAAAATGTTGTAGCAATCTCAGGGAAAGTTAATTGTTTCCGTCTGATCAGAATCTGCTTGATGAGGCAACTGAAAATGCACGGAGTCCCGCCGGTCTCTGGTCAAAGAGACTGAACCACAACGAATCTCAGCTTACAATAAAAAAACAAAACAAAACATAACACGGTTTGGAAAAGATTAGCTTGGAGTCATTCGGCCTTAGATTGTAAAGCGCTGTAATCTGGTGAAAGCTGCAGTAAAACAAGACGGGCAGGGAGCGAACATGTGCAGCTCTCCTGTCTCGCATGACGTGACTGCTGCTAGCATGACTTTTAATTGGCGCTTTGCCAGTTAACTTGATTATTTGTGAGCGGAGACGGCTCCTCCAGCTGTGTTTTAGCACGCCGTTTGGTCTCACTGCTCCTCATTAAATCGTACCTTCGCATGAATTTCACGGATTCCGTCTCCTTGCCAGGGAGCGGATCACAATGCGCTGTGTGACTGTACTGTGAGGAGGTTCTTGAAAAACCACTTGAACAAATCTGAGGTGGGGGGATAATCTGAATCCTACACCCACTTTTTCTTTCCTGGAGTATTTTACTGCCATTAAAAATCTAATTCCTTGAAGAACCTGCTTTCCCTATCATTATTAGTTACTGTTTGAGGAATTTGTCCCTTGAGGTGTGATTTAGGGGAAAGCAAGAGTGAAGAAAAAACAGATTCCTTCATTCCAGTTGGAAATAATGAAGTGCTTTCCAGCTGCTCGAGTCATCTCATAAATAAAACAGTCTGTGTTGTTTGTAATGACAACATTTTGTTCAGCTCTGTACTAACAACATCACTCATGTAGGAAATGGCTTTCTACGTTCAGCTTCCAACCTCTCTGAGTTCATGCTGTGTGATTAAACCTACCATATGTCACCTAACTTATGATTTGAGAGCAGCATCACCTCGTGCTAAAGTTAATTGTCTCTGTCATGATATTGATGCAGCTCCTATTTCTCTCTATACTGAAGACTAGCAGCTTTGTCTGCCATGTGAAACGGCTGCAGCAGCAGTGTGTTGGTTCTGATTACTGAGGGGTGTTTTTTTCTACTCTCATGCAAGGTTTTCAATCTTAGGTCTTTTACACACGTAGTCAGAATATCTCTACCGCATCTTTTATAAATATATCATACACACGTTACGGGTTTCAGAAAAGTTTCAATCCACATAAACCCGCACACATCCGCCACTGAGTGCTGTTTTAAACATCCCGAGCCCATAGGAGGCACTGTGGCGCAAAGCCAAAACCTATGTCAGCCTATCAGATTGCTTCAAACAATCACAGTTTCCTGTTAGGAATTCAACATGGCACCAGAAGGTTCAGTCATGTGGACAGACACAGAGGTTGAAGTCATTTTAAATAGTTTATTAGAATGTAAAGTTAATGAAATGAAACAAGACAATGTTTATTGGGATTCACGTCAAGGCAAGTATGTGGTTATATTGGCGCAGAGTGTAATGCACGGGGCCCTAAATCTTTTTTTTTTTTTTTTCCATGTACACACACAAACACAAATATGGAGTTTTCTCAAATATCCACTTTAGTCTGAGTTATTTTTAATTTTATTTTAAATAAATAAGCATTTCTAATGATATTAAACTGAGTTTTTTTGTGTGGGTGAAATGCCAAAACTCATAAAAATGTTTTAGTTTTCCCATACATCCAGCTTCATGTGGACCAAGCCTTCACTGAAATACAATATGACTGAACTGTGTGGAAGCATATCCTATCATATTTCAAATTTGCCATAAATTGAAAGCCCTGCTGGAAGTCTGTACATAACGTCTGACCAATGAGGTGCATGTGTGCTGTGTTGTATCATTTGTACCCTAATTTTACTTAACCACATAGAGGCACATTCAGCCATTTTGACCCTCTGAATTGCCATTGATCTACATCACCTGCTAAATTTTGGACATACTTTCAGTTAATTGTTTCTAAAATGAGTATACGCTTGGATAAATCAAATAAGTTCAAAAAACATAAATGTGTTGAAGCTCTCTAGTGTCATTTTCATTTTAGGTTGCTCAGCTGGCCATGCAAAAATTAAAAATGTTCAACGTGTTCGTATTTATCTTCAGGTCTGCAACCCGTCATGCGTGTTCTCTTTGTTTACCTTGGCAGGAAGTGATGTCAGTGGAAGAGGAGTCCACTTCCTGTTACTGCCTGATGGATTCGAGCAGCTGCCACCTGCTGCTGGACCAGCCGGGCTCGTACGCGCTGGTGGGCGAGCCGCTGACACAGGCGGCCGTGAAGAGGCTGAAGCTGGCCGTGTTTGGGAGCGTGGAGGCGGGCGCCCTGAACTACAGCCTGCGGGTGTACTGTGTGGACGACACGCCGCACGCCTTTCAGGTGTTTGGAATTTGGAAGTTAGATTTGTTTCGTTGTAGCTTTTCATGGCTGTGGTTGGGTTGCGTTTCTCTTAATAATAAAACTGTTGACGCAAACGCAGTCATTGTTCCCTAGTGCCTGAAAACTGGAACTTATCTGCTTTTTTTTTTTCAGAAAGCAGGCTTAAACTCTGAACAGAACAGAAGAGAGATACTCTGAGTAGACCTACTTGGCTCTGTGATAGTCGGGGTTTTCAGGTTTCAGAACAAGGTAGCTCAACTCTGAGTCCAGTTAGCTGAGCCCTGTCTTCAAGACGAAGCTCCTCCTCTCAACTGCAGCTTCCTAGCTCCCGCTGCACAAAACACCCCTGCTACTCCCTCACTCAGCTCCTTCAGACTAGCCAGCAGCAATTAGCAAACACCTGGTGCACATATGCTGAGATCTGTACCAGCTACTTCTCAGAGCGTCGCTGGTAAAAACATTAAAGAGTTGATAGAGGAGCCATGTTGGGATGACTTCCTTAAGGCGGAGTTTCAGAAAGAGCAGAAGTTTTTAACGAGACAGAGATCCAATTTCAGTTTGCTAAATTGAAATTGGATCTCTATATATAGCATTTTTATGACACCTAAAGTTACCATAGTTGCGTGATTATGCTATAAAATGGCACTACATGCCTGGAATACACATAATACTGCCCCTTTAACTAGTTAGATGTGGTTGCATTAAATTACAGGACTTTCACTGGAAATCTATTTTTTTGTGTGTTTTTCATCCAAGAATGGTTAACTCATCTCAGACAAATGAGAAGCTGCAGCCTTTCTTCAAATAAGCCATCAGAGCTTTGCTTTATTTCCGGAGTCTTTGTCAAAAGCAGAAGGATGCACAGATGCACTTGAACGACCGGGAGAGGCTCGGCCTACGTTCAGAGGGCACACCTTGTGCGTTTGTTGGCTTGTTTCTGTGAGGCAGCAGGGGCCACAGAGAGCGACGCCATGTGAGCAACGGCAGATTCATTACCTCGGCGAAACAAGACGGCTGCTTTGTGAGGACTCTGTTATGATGCTCTGCATATGCTTGTAATAGTCTGACGCCACAGTCTTTCAAATGTTAAATCTTAAATCTTGACTGGCTCTTCGTTTAGCAAGCAACCGTACATGCCTTTTGAGAAATGAGGTGTTGTGAACGAACCTGAGGGAAATCAGACTTCACCCCTGGCTCCCCTGAGAGGAGGTTAGGTGATCAGGGACGAGCCGGTGGCTGACTCCCGGCCGCTCCTGCGTGGCGTTGCAGGAAGTCAGCAGCAGCTGGCTTTAAGACGCGCCCTGGGTCGGCTTTATGGGTCGGCAGCCTGCCGAGCAGATGCCAGACGTTTTGCGCATCCCTCGGGCTTTCCTTCCTGTTAACGCCGCATCTCTGTTGCGTGTTTTCCAGAGCTGCAGGACAAAATCAGCCACAGAGCAGATTCAGAACACATTTGTGGAAGTGCGACAGTTCACCATGCCACTGCTGTAGTTTTTTTTCATACTTTGGTTAATTTTTAGGTGCAGAATTCCAAAAGGTCAAAGGATTGTGTTGTGATTCTGATTCTTGGGCAATCAATCAACAGAAGATACCATTTTCATAAAATGGATTCACTCATTGTTGAACGACTGAGTTTTCTCCCAACTTTTGCTGTTGTCATTTTGCAGACAGTGGAGTACAGTAATTTGACAGTTAAACTGCTTCTGTGGGGAAAAGAAAATCTATTTCACATAAATTTGAAAGGCTAATAAATAGATTCATAACACAAAAACAAAGGATATTATATCTCTAAGTTAAATATGTCTTAATTAGGTTTATAAACACACAATATAGTTCCAATTAGTTATACTTTGTCCCCATTAATTGCAGTTTTTATTTCTTAATTTCAGTTGACTATAAAAACCTTGATTCAGTGTACATTTTCAAAAATTGTATCAAAATTATTTATATTTTTTCACAAAATGATGAATTTCAGTTAAGTTTTTTTTTTTTTTAGCGTATCAAGCAGCATTAATCAGAAGTGTTTGATTTCTTAACAAATTGCATCCCAACCGCTTGAAGCAAGACACCGGGTCCCCAGGGGCCCGTTTCACAGAAACTGGTTTGTGAGGACGACTTGGATGCAAATTGCCAGCGAACCATTTCCCAAATGACTTAAACTGGCAGTTTACAGAAAAACTTCCACTGCCCTTCGTCTGCGCTCATGCATGGAGCGCGAGCCTGCCTTCTCTAATGAGGCGCTTTTAAAGTGCCAAAATTAACAGTAAGTTGCTGCTTGACTGTTTCAAATTTAAATTGATTAACAGGCCTTGCCAGCTGGAATATAATGCCTTAAATTAGATTGTTTAGTGGTAGATTTTGTACAGCTTTACAAATTTAAAATAAATTAAATATATCTCAAATTAAAAGGGTTTTTTTTATATATATTATTTCATTATGGTTGAGACCAAAGCATCAGACTGAAGACTTTTATCATCTAACCTTTGGTAGAAAAAGAGAGAAAAGAGAAAAATGGTATAACATTAAAATGGAAATTATTGAGATTTTTTTATTATTATTATTCATCATGCCATATATTGATTTATTGCAACAAGCAAAGTTGGAAATGTCCAAGCTTCCCAGAGAGGTCAGTCCTGAAAAAATGAGACATTTAATCCAAACTCCAAAAGTACAGCTTGCTACATGCTCAGCAGCACAGCAACACACACTTAGCAACACTAGCAACACACACTCAGTCCTACCGAAACATCACAAGACCAGACTGGACACACACATTTGACCTAAACCGTGTTGGTGTCAGTGGAGGATACACGCTGGCATTGTTGGTAGTTCCAAAACCAATCCTCATTACCAGTTGTAACCTCTGGATTAATAACGGAGGATATTCTCATCTATTTATGGAGCTGATCTCCTCCAGCGGACAGCCCAATGCAGCCCCCAGTAATTGTGTTGACATTTAAGAGCCACGCTGCAAAATAAATTCATTATCAAATCATATTTGTGCCTATTGTGAGATCTCATTTTGTGAAAATAAAAACAAACAAAAAAAAGAAAAAAACATGAATCCTAAACCGGCAATATTGCTGAAAACATTTTAAAGGGGAAAGCTGTTACTGCCGTTCCACTGATTTTCTCCTATAAGCCCGTGTTTATTGGGCTAAATTTTACACATTTTCTTGAGTGAATAATGTATGAAGCTCCCAGCATGAGTTTGCTTTGGTCCACCGCAGAAAAGGCTGATCTAGGAAGGCTCGAATAAAATCCTTCACTTATTATGACACAGACATCTTTGAATTGGTCCCAGATCACAGGCTGCTATTGGAAGTGGTGGGCAGCTCCAGATCTTTTCTTTTTCTTCATACTGTATCGAGGAGACTCACCTCGATACAGAAAATGAGCTCAAGGCTGTTTGAAGGTCAAATTTATTTTTCTAGCTCTTGAAAGCACGAGGGACCAGTAGTGAAAAATGAATGGAGCCATATACATGAGTCACATGAGATTGACCACACTACATGTCTAGAAACGTTTACTAGCCACAAACTCTAGCCAAGGTTTGACTCTTGTTGCTGCTTCACTTTCTGCCTCTTCAAAGGCAGCAGTATCTGACCCTATTAAAACAAAAAATAAATTTAAAAAAAGTTGCTTGTTTGATAAGCTTAAACTCTGATCAATGAGTCAGACAGATGTACGAATCTTCATAGACGGGCAGTATTATATGAAAACTTTCCATCATGTTGTGATGTTATTCCTTTATCGAAAACATACCTGGAGTGTTGCCTTTAGTCTTTGATGCCTGGTTGAGAAATCCTTCAGTCTCCATGACAACCATTCCTCCCCTGCCACTCCCCCACTCAGCTCCTTCAGACTAGACAGAAGCAATTAGCAAACACCTGGTGGAACTGCACATCTGCTGAGCTCATTACTCGTTGTGATGACTTCCTGAGTTTTTAAAGAGACAGAGCCCCGATTTCAAGGTGTTGTCGGCCAACCATTAAATGTTAAAGCTAAAGCTAGCATCTGCTATCACAAACTAAAGGGTGATTTTTACATTTTTTAGGGAATTTGGATTAAAATCTAAAATACTTGAATTAATCAAGAGTTTTTCTAAAACACAGTTTGTGAATAATCACAGATTTGAAATCTTTCCGAATCTCATTAAAATCTTATCTCCCTGCTGTAAACTCAGCATCGAGCGCTCTCTCTCGTCTTGTGAGCTCAGTGTAGACTTAGACCTTCAGGAAAGACGGAAAGTTGCATGTTGCTTTCTATCTAAATTACGATGTAAACGTAAAATGTGCAATTTGGGAGCAAAAACCAAACGAAATGGAGGAAACTACATCTGCGTTCTCACTGCGCTCCTTCAGCAGTTGTGGTCAGGCAGGCAGGCGGATGCTGAGCAGCGATGACAGATGAATACCTGCGAGCCACAAAGTGCTCTTTCATCATCTCGAATTCAATTTGGGGGAGGGGGGTGGACACCTTCTACCACGCTTCCACTCCTCCCCCCACACACACTCCCAGAAAACACACCAATCACCCCGGCGTTGCCGTGGAGCTCAAGTCTGTCATGTCGCCGCCGTAAATGGGATGCTAATGAGGGAGCGCAACTTGTAGGATTTGTTCGGCGGAGACTCGGATGTCACTTCATGGCGGCCTGCTTCTGTGTTAATATTTGCTGTGAGTCAATTAGCAGATGTGACAGTCGAAAGGATTAGCAACAGGTGTCGGTGCTGATATGCAAAGGAAGTGTACGTTCAAAAGGGAAAAGAGGATTCTGGGTTTTCTGATTGACTCTAGTTTCTTTATTTTGGTCAGTCACAGCTTCCTCTCCGTTTCCTTCCTGTTTTCCTCTAGTCGTTGTTTCCTCTTCCTTTCCTTTTCAGTTTCATTTCCTCGCTCTCCTCTCTTGTCCACCGTTCGTCACACTGTGCGTTGCATCCTCTCGTCCTCAGGGAGTGGTGGCCGCCGAGACGTCCAGAGGGGGTCAACTCCTCGAGGAGCCAAAGACGTTGCCTTTCAGAGCGAACACCTTCAGCCTCCAGGTGTCGATCCAGGACGTCCCCCAGTTCCTGTGGAGCATCAAACCCTTTACCACATGTCAGGTAACCAGTGTAGTATTTGAGATCAGTCTTGGTCTCGAGACCATTTATTGATGGTCTCGGTCT
>NW_015114700.1:29258-61856 GCF_001443285.1 Poecilia latipinna | reverse complement strand
TGTCCCTCTAAAATCTTTCAGAAAATCGCAAAGGTGTATTGAATTGTATCGTTTGCTGAATATCACAATATATATCATATCATGAGCAGAATATCGCGTATCGTATTGTGAGATTATTGTATCACTACAGCCCTAGTCAAGATGCCATGCAACTGTTAAAGTGTATGATGATCTGATTATTTAATCATGTACATTGATATTTTTTAATTAACAAATAAAACACAAGAACGAAAGAGCACACAGAGCATGCACATCGCTCTTTGGTTGTTTTTGTTCAAGGTGGCAGCTGTAATGGTAGTCTGCCATGGTGTCAGACTACCTGGCTTCATGTAGCGGGAGAGAAGGTGAGAACAGTCACGGTGAGTGCCATGTGGTTGGTTACTTCTTGCTTGTTGCTCCTTGGTCAGTGTTCATAGTTGAGTGTCAGGACATTGCCTCAATTGCTATGTTTAATGGTGCAGACAGTGGTGGTTTCTGACATGAGCAACGTGGACCAATACCCCAGGCGCTATCTTTTTTAGGAATGGCACGAGACTGCAGCAGATCATGGCACAGAGATGGAAGCAAAGCAGAACAAAGAGTTTGTTCTGCTTTTAATATTGATTAATTTTATTAAGTATTTAATATCTAGGTGTTTTTATGGGAATATGCATCTTTCCGATCAATTTGAGAAGTAATTTTGATCATATTTCACATTTTATCGTGTCATGTAGCGCGGGGCGCTGGTCTTGGTCTTGACTTGGTCTCGACTTCCCTCGGTCTTGGTCTTGACTTGGTCTCGGGTTAGGTGGTCTTGACCACAACTCTGCAAGTAGCCCACCAACGAGGCGTCTGTGTCACTCCGGAGGCAAACGGCTCATCTGCACGTTGTTTTCGCCGCGCTCCTCACTCGTGAGTCAAACAGTGTGAGCAGCTCTCACTTTTCCATCAGTGAAGTCGGGAGATTCCAGTGAACTCTAAACCTGTGAGCCGTTCTCTGGGCCTCTGCAGCACAGTAACACGCTCTGGTCCCTCCGTGGTCACACTCCTGTCCTCCAGGGCCGGCATCCTGCAACCTTCACATGGGTCCTTTGTCCTATAATGTGGAATTAAATGTCTAAACTGCCTCACTAGCATGGAGTCACGCTCTATGGAGCGCTGATAATGAGCTGGTATTGAAGCCAGGTGTGCTGAGGCACAGAGAGACTCTAACTGTTGCAGGAGACCGTCCCTGTCAGGACTCTAGGTTGAGAGAGCTGGACTACGTTATGTCCGCTACATAAATCCTACGTATGCTGTTTGTTCTACTGTGTGGTGCTGTTCCCTTGGTTTCAATAGTTTGATATTATTAGGGAAGAAACGATTAATCAGATGAACTGCGATGAATCCATTTTTTAAACAAAAAAAAGGGAAGGGAGTCTGCACTTGATTGATTCATTTGTTTAGGTTTTTATTCATATTATTTTGTATTTTCTGCCTATTTTGTGTTTTTATTAGTTTTTGCCAAAATTAATCTGATCTTTTGTTATATCATTTATTTGCTTGTTTCATAATTGGGTACTGTATTATGTTTATATGGTGTAAAGCACTTTGAACTGACTCGTTGATAAAACGTTCTATGCTAATAAACTTGACTTGCTAAATGTCCTGACAGCTCACACACATCCTGTATGAAGAAACGTAACATCCTCCATCCACCCTGCATCTTGGAATGGAACAAGCCCAAAAGAATCGCGATGAAACGTCATTGGTTGAAGCTCTGGGTGTTTTTGGTCAGAAAGCTTGTTTTGCTCCTCAATGGGGGTTGACCCACAACCACAGCTTTAGCTCGTCAACAAAGAGGGCACAGCATTCTGACTCGTTTCATTCTTCCTGTTCTTTCAAATAGTTTGTGTTTCTAATGTCAGACTCGTCTTTCTATTTCCCTCCTGCAGAGAGCGTGAACACAAGAGGTGATTAATCGCGTTCGGTTTGCCCGCAGGAGCATTAAGATGCGAACCGAGGTAGAAGGAGCGCGATCTGTTGAATGCTCTGTTGTACTTTTTGTTGCAGCTCAGATACTCCCCCTCTTCTCCCTGTATGTTTCTGTTGCTTTAAGATCTGAAGACAGAGTGAATCACCCGCCACCTTATTTACGGACGCCCGGGAAACGTCAGGCGCACCGAGCGAGCCGCTTTACGTGGAGCAGGTGCAGAATAACGGTCGTCGTAGATCAAGCCGGCTTTTTAGTGTCAGGCAGCGTCCCAGGTTTCCACGCCTGCAGCCGTTCTTCCTGATCTGCTGCTGCATTATCAGCTGCAGAGCTGCAGCAGGCCGCATGGATCCTGGTGCTCACAAAGGTCGTCACCTTCAGCGTCTAGGTGTGACTGAGATCAACATGATTGACATGTTTTTTTTATTCATCCTACCAAGTCTGGTTAGCCGTGATACTACGCTGTTTATTGTTGGGGTTTTATGTGATAAATCAGCACATAACAGTGAAAAGGAGGGAAACTGATGCTTGGTTTTCAATTTTTTCAACAAAAACAAAAAAAAAAATCAAAAGTGTGTGGTAGGCCTTTGTGAACACTAAAAACCCGTCAAACTAAAAACATCAAAGAGTCTAAATTTTAAAAAAATAGGCCCAAAATCCAATTTTTCAAGTCCAACATATTCCAGTTAAAATGTTCACTGGATGTCCAGAACTGCTGGGCCTTTCTCCTTCTGAAGCTCTCTGTTTTTCCAAATCATGAAAACCACTTCCTGTGTGTGTCTTCAGTCATTTCCTCACAATAGGATGTCAGACGCTGGGTGGGCGGAGCTTCTCGTGAAACAGACCTGTTGTTTCTTTTCGAGCTGATGACGATAATGTTCCCTCCGCTTTTGTTTCTCAGGAATTCTCCTTCCCTCAAGTGTGGTGCAGCAACCAGCAGCCCCTGCACTGTGCCTTCCAGCTGGAGAGATACAGCCCCGCCGCCACCCAGCTCTCCTGCAAAATCAGCGTGCGACAGGTCAAAGGTCACGAGCAGATCCTGCAGGTCTACACGGCCGTGGCCGAGGTGAGGCAGTGCCGCTTCCCCGCTCTACCTTTGTGTAACCTTCCAGGAGAATGAGGTGGTGGAGGTGAGAGAAGGGAGGGGGGGCAGCTCTCCTGAGCATGCTCTGTGTGTATTAATAGAGCGACCTGGACGCTCCCGCCTTCCTCTCTCCGCAGATTTATGTGGAGCCTCCGCTGTTCTCCCCACCGTACACACAGGGTAACTGTGTGTTTTGTAACCTTTATTTGCCCAGGGAGACGTGTGTTCCTGCAAATAGCCTTCTGTGCATTCACACACGCTCGCACACACACCACCGTCAGCGGCTGAGCAGCTCCAGTGGAGCGGTGAGGAGCTGCGCCTCCTCACTCAAGAGCACCTTGACGGCGGTCGGGCTGTCGAGGCCCGTCCTCCCTCCAGGCCGCACGCCGCCGTAATAAAACGCAAACCCATACACAGGAGAAATGTTATTTACAATTACTGTTTACACTTGGATTTAATTCCTCCCCGGTGATTAGCCGAGCTCCGTAAAAGCAGCGGTTTACAGGCGCCGCGTCGAGACTTCCCGGTTCTCATTCACCTCAGTCCAAGAACCTTCACCCCGTTACAACGAGAGAGAAAAAAACACAAACGGACGTGTGTTTTTGTCCACCGCTCTTATGCAAATATTAGAAAGTTTGGTGCATGAAGATCAACAGCTGGAGGGAGTAATTATCCAGTCAGGTCCAATTAAAGCCAACTGGAAGCAGAGGACGCCTTGAGTGTGCATAATTAATAGAGCTCCAGTCATGAAAACATGGTGACTGGCTTTTAGTCCCTCGATGTGAGGAATGCAACGTAGTTTACCCACAAGAACTGCTCAACATGTCAATACCTCCCACTGCCAGCAGGGGGAGACATTTTAGTAACCAGGTGGAACCACTTTAACCACAACAAATACGTATAAAAGTTTCAGCATGTTGTGACAGAACCGGAGCCAATGTAGGTAGAAGAAAGAAACTCAGAAATGTTGAGATTCATCTCAGAAAAGTCTTCCAGAACACCGCTGTCAGCAGCGTAAGCACTGCAGCTTCATGCATATCTTTGGTTTTATTTTCTGCACACTTGATGTTTTAAAACATCTTTAATTGGAATTTTCTACTTTTCTTCTCCCCTTATGAATGTTCTGTTGAATATTTAGACATTTTAAAGTACTTCTCCAAGGCCCAGTCTGTAGGGGAAACACTGAACCCAACATCCGGATGTCTAAAGAAATAATATTTGTATTAATTCCTCTTTATTTGTAGGTTATAATCTAGTCTAAGCAACTCAAAGTTCTAAACAATGTCCAGTCATTTGCCCACTGATGGTGGTGAGCTACATTGTAGCTACAGTCTGACAGAAGCAGGGTTGCCATGCCACCAGCCCTCCGGCCACCATAAAACAAAAACAAGACAACAATCATATAAAGTGTAACATAGCTTTTATTGACACTTTGTAATGGTCAAGGTTCCAAATATGTTTCAAATCTAGTTTCTGAGACTGAGCAGAGAGCCTGTCCTGGCTCTGGGAGGGAACCTGTCCGTTCGCTGAACTTCCAGCAGCTGAGTGACGTTCCACTGTCGCCGGCGAGGCACCAACGTCTCTGACAGCGTCGCCTTCCCGCCGCCGGCCTGACTGGAGCGGCCGCTTGCTGCGACCGTAACGACTCCTCCGCCTGTCAGTATCTCCGGTGGCGCACATCAACACATCCCAGGTCCGTCGCATCCATCCACATTAATCTCACCGCAGGCCGAGTCAGGAGGACATTCCAACAAAGCAGCAACAAAGAAACAGGCCTAACACAGGATCCGCCTGGCTTCCAGCCACTTCCAGCTCATGATTTATACATTTCACAGCAAGAAAAAGTTGGGTTTTCTCGTGGAAAAGAAGAAGTCAAACTGCTTTCTAGAGTTGCTGGCAAGTCAGCAATGCAGTCTTGTTGTTCTAGTTGGAGAGTTTCCTCCTCCTCCTCTTTCTTCTTCTTCTTCCCCCTAGAGGTTACATTTAAGAAGAAAACAAAATGCTACCATCTGTTTGTCTCATGTGACCGTGTTTCTGCAAACTAGATGTTCCTGCTAAATGTTTCATAGCCATGAAGTTCTGGTTTACTTTCAACCAGCGGCTTACACCGAGAGAAAGCCGTTCATCTGGGAATTCAGCTGACTCCCACTTCCTTTACAGAGTTTTTTTTTTTTTTTTTTTTTCCACGCTGTTCATTTTAGGCTTTTAATGTTTTATTTCAACTGGTATTGTTTTTAAAGTGGAACACTTAAACAACATCCACCTCACAAGAATTTTAGAAACAACAATTGGGTCTGTAAATGCTGGGAAAGTTTAGATTAACAGCGGACCCCCAACGTCTCCCCTCAAAAAAATGACTCTCTATTTAAGAGTTCAAACATCAAATCTACTTTAATATCAACACACAGAGTGGAGCTGCCACAGCGGATGATGTCTTCAGTCTTCTGCTGTGTTAAGTAGCGTTGCACCCAGGAAGTTCAACTTTCATTTCAGTTCAGCTGCATTTCCTATTGAATATTTTAGAGAAATCCTTGAATAGGCAAATTTTCCATGAATAATTTGGAGTGAAGTTGCAAAGAAAAACCTGCAAATAGGTGAATCCTGAATCCTGAACCCTGAAAAGCTGAGGGTTCACTGCACTGAACAAAAGCCCCTTTAACATGACAACTTAATAAATGTAATATATTTACTTTTAAACTTTATTTGATTACTTGTTACTTGTAAGCAATTATATCAAGTTTTTTTTTTTTTTATGTTGGATCACCTGTTTTCATTTTTCAGAAAAATGTTTTGTATTTCCTGATTCAACAAAATATGTAGAAAATTGTCTGCAAATTGTCCGTACTATTTCAATCATTAGTTTTCTGACTCATCTCTTACTATGACCTGCTGTCCTCACAGCTCCCTGTGAGCTGCACTGTGTGGACATCAAGACAGCAGGTCAAGCCAAATTGTATGGTGTGTGGTGAAAAACACAGATTAAATGAATGAGTTGTGACTTTCTGATCTGAACTGCAATGTTTGGAAAACGATCAAAACAGCATAACGAATCCAGAATCGCATAGATAAATGTGATTTGTGGAAAATCCAATCTTAAACTGATTTTTCTACTTCAGTCTCCTATTTCAAGTTTAAACAAGCCTTTTAAAGTTCTTCAATTTAATTTGGGTAAAACTTGAGATGTACCAGTTTCAGACACCCCAGTAAATCGTACTTGGTTTCCCCCATCTTTGTTGTGCTGGTTCATGGCCGGCATGGAGGCTCTTTAAAACATTAAACATGCTGCGAAAATGATCTCAGCCCTGCTGTTCCTCTCTGAAATGCTTACAGCAGCTGCAGCCATTCATATCTGATGGTTGTCTTTTTCTTGTATGATCTCTCCGCCAGGGTGAGAAAGAGCCGGTTCCATTTTTTATGCAGACAGACTGCACAGTCACGTCCCAAACGGGGCCCAAGGCCTTCAAAATCCCACTGTCCATCCGCCAGAGGATCTGCGCCACCTTTGACACTGCCAACGCCAAGGGCAAGGACTGGCAACTCTTAGCGCAGAAACTCCACCTAGACCGGTGAGTTCTACACCGCTCCGTAACGTACCGTGTTCGGGGATCAAATGGTCAAATCAGAGCAGGTACACAGTGTACCGAACACAGGTCGTTCAACCTTTTCACACTCGACTGGCTTATCACAAACCTCTGGGTGTTTTATGGAGATTTTGTTTTATGGGGCACGTAGTCTCATGTGGTGTTTTGGCCTAAACCATTGCCTTGTATCTCGCTTATAGAAGGATAACTCCTTCTACCAGGAGTTGTCTCCTGGTAGAAGGTGAGTCTGTGCTGTCTCAGGTCTTCTTCAGTCTCCAACTGGTTTTCCTTCCAGGACTGCCTTGTCTCAACTGGCCAACTTGCCTGTCCCTCCTGAAAGGACAGCATGATGATTGATTGATTTGGTCATCAGACTTATGGTCCACATACACATCACCATGGTGATGAAGAGGTGATTTGGGTCAGCTTTAGCCTTCCTTGAGCTGGGGGAGCTCTATCAGACTTCTGATTATGAGTATAGATTTATATGTAGTGATAAAAAAATGTCCATTCTGGCCCAACCTTAGATTACTTTCCAGATAACTGTTCTCCTTAAGGTTTTCTTTCAGTACCAACACAGTCATCTCATTTGTTTTCTAGTAATTGTTCTATCACAATGTGCATTGATGGTGAGGAGAACTTGAGGTAACTGCTTGTCTTTGCTTGTTCCTGTGGCACCAAAATTTTCAGTGCCCTGAGGCACTGAAGATCTTCCTCAGAGCTCTCCTCTGCAGCTTGACCAGCTTTGAATTGAGTCCAAAGTGACCAATAGTTGCAGGCCCTCCATGTCGGCTCTAGGAAGGTGGCTGGGCAGCTGCAGTGGCACGCTGCCCCCTGGTGGACTCGTGGAAAACCAATACAATGAGGCATTGCGCCACATTGGCATGGCAACCGACTCTCTGTTCTTCCTAAGCAAGTCAAACTTTAGTTGCTTTCAAATCCTTGTGACTCGGGCTGTTAATTTATTCCTAATTATGTTCTTACTTTCTTAAAAGGTCACAGCCTTTTGTCGTGGAGTCTGTGAAAACAGATGGTTGTGTTTATGGCTTAAAGAAGGATAGAAACTAGTTTTTAAAGTCAAGCAAAGCAGCATTTAAGGATCCATATGGTTATTTTCTAGTTTTAGATTCGTGCCTAAAGTACTTAAAGTGGTGAAAGTTATCTGGATGTGCAGTTTTATTCTATTTTTAAATGAAATTCTTCTCTTTGTGTCCAGTTAGAGTTGTAAATCTGTTTTGCGTCAGGCTCTGCCACCTAAAAACACATTCTGTGCTCAGAAGCAGCAGAGGGAAATCATGCTCATAAGTTTCTATACCGCAGCAGAATTTCTGATCTTCATATATTATAGGGTTTTGAACAAGCCTGTGGCTTAAGTAGGTTTTAAAAAAAAAAAAAAAAATTGTTTGTGTGTGGCTTATTTATTTAATATTTGTAAATGTTGAAAAATTATTTTAGAGCTTTCCATGCAGCTTTACAGGAGAAACACTGAGGCATGACTAGAAAAGCAGATTTTAAAGTCTGTCTCAACTTCTGTCTCACCTCAAACTCACTTTAAAAGTTGTTATTGTAACTCTTTTCTATATATAGATATTTGTTAAAACTGTCACTATATTGTGACAGTGCCGGATGGGACAATCTGTGAAAAATAATCCACCTCATCTACCTTCTCCCAGTGCTAACTAGAAACAACCAATCAGAACCAGGAGGCGGGTCTTAGCGCTGTCAATCATGCCCATTTGCTCACCACTCCCCCATTTGTTCTCTGCTATACTACTATGCTAAGGCTAGTTAGCATGGCCACCAATGACAGAGGATACATGGGCTTCATGCGGTTGATTGACAGCGTTAAGCCCCTCCTCCTGTCTCTGATTGGTCGTTTTTGGTCGGAGCGTTGCATTTTTTCAGATGACAATAGCAGCTCAGAGAGCTTTCACAGATTATCTTTCTCATATGTCACGACATGATGACAGATTAATTTTTTTAGCAAACATTTTTTTTAGAAATGTTGCTTAAACTTTAACACAACTAAGCAATAAAGCATGATCAGTAGATGTAATTTAAACGTCTTCATGTTACATCTTGTAAAGAGTGAAATCCTCATCCCTCCACCATGTTGTGCTCCCTCACAGTAACCTGGGCTACTTCGCCAAGCAGCGGAGTCCCTCCGCTGTCATCCTGAGCCTGTGGGAAGCTCGCCACCAGGACTCTGCCGACCTTGACTCTTTGGCCAGCGCCTTGGAGGAAATTGGCAAAATCCACTCCAAAAGCTCCCCAAAGGACCTGGACGAAGCGGAGCCCGACCTCAATCACATAGAAGTGTGCGGCCTTTACGGCACGGCCAAACCTGCGGTGGTTCTGGAGGGTGAGGACTGCGCTCCTGAATACACGGGCTGAGAGAAAAGGTTGGCCGGCTCTCACTGGCAGACCGATGCACGTGTGTGTGCGTGCACGGCCGCTGACGGACATGGGGCTACCCCTGCGGCGCGTCGGGAGGTTGTCTGTGAGCGGACAGTGGCAGTGGTCAGTGCGCCGAGCGATCACAGCGGGCCGAGGTGAACCAGCTCCTGCTGTGGATCTGCCCTTGTGTTTTAACGGATCTGTGGACTGACTGTAAATCTTTGTCGGCCTTTCCTCAGTTTTTTTTTTTTTTGTTTGTTTGTTTGTTTTGTTTTTTTCAGCTCTTTGCTTTAAGTTTATGTCTTTTGAGTGTTCATTAGTTTTGACTTTTGCTTAAAATATAAAGGATTCTTCATTTCTTTCAGTTTTTTATTTTTAAACACACCCTCTCCTTTTTATCTCAACAATGAGGAATGACGTTTTGTATGTCCATCCTTTTATCTTTTATTTTTAAGCAGGATATTACTAACATCATTGTGAAAGTGAACCTTAAAAGCCAGACATTCAAAAGTGAGTCATTTTCTTATCCTTACAAAAACTGTAAAACGTCTGAAAACCCACAGTTTGCATTATCATTTCTACCAAAACAGCATTATCAGCATTAAGCAACATCAGAATTTAAACTGGAGATGGATAAAAACAATAAAAAGAACTGTGGCATAATGTGGATGAAGAGGTTTGTTCACTGTGCTGTTTGTTACAGTTTGGGAGGAAGCTGTAGAACATCACTTCCTGTCTGGGGCATCTTATCACCTAATTACCACCATAAGCTCCCACAGTGGACCTCATATCAGGCACTGACACCTTTCGACTAAACCACCCAGCAAACACACACACACACACAGTGTAGACACTTTGTGTCCCAAGAGGCCATGTGTGAATTCTATCTGACAGTGGAATTCATTAGTCACAAATGCAGTAAAGTCACAATGCATTTGTGGCTTTAATTTGTTACCCTTAGCTGTAAGGGTGCAGAAACTAAAGAGGTGTTTAGTTTCTCATTTAAAAATGGCTCTAAAGTATAAAAACGCCAAATCGAGATGACAGAAAGAAGGATGTATTTGACTGAATCCTGGTACTACTAATGTTATTGCTTTTACACTCTAATCCAGATGACACCCATACGCTTTTCTGTTGTTTGGTCAAGGGCTAAAACAGAAAACTAGTTGTTCAAAATAACATCAAATTCACTCCACACCACAGTAGTGTGAGAATGACTGGTAGTTAGCAAGAGCAGGAGCTTGAAGACTCATCGGCTTATCTGTAGAAAGGTTCTCAGATTCCTGGTAATTTACTTCAGCAGTGGAAAATGGTGAACATAATGACAAATTGAAAAGGGTAACACATGGTGTCTGATGAACATCAGGTGTTTGTGAAGATCAACCAGACAAACTAAACACCACTAAGCCCTTTGACATGTACTAATAGATTCAAACAGTGAAACTCCTTGGGATATGTAACATGTACTGTCAAATTTCCAACCTGCCCATCTACACAATTTTGCTCGATTCTCATCACCCTTAACTACTCCATCTGGGCTTTGTCCCATTCAGTTTGATTTCTCTGGCAGAATTTTTCTTCGACTAGAATTCGAAAACAATCGATAAACGACATCATCGTTCACAACTTCTTCTGTTTGCTGATTGGCCCCATAGTTTCAACAATGGCAATGGAGGAAGTGAACGAAACCATTCAGTCCGTGTTGGCCATGCCTCTAAATGTTTAATTAGTATTAACAGCCATCTGGTTCTTCTCAGCTCTCCTCTCATCACAGTGGAAGATGGCTGATTATGGCACAGGTCATTTCTGGTGCAAATGTTAGCAACCAAGTAAAATTTATAACTTCAACAGAGCTCCACGCCTCCAGCAAGCAATTGTTTCTCAATAGCCGATGTTCCAGACACTCTGTACGAAGTAAAATGTGAGGGCTGGTGTTTATCAGAAGTTCTTTAATTCCTCACTTCCTGTTATTTTGCATAAGGTTGAAGGTCCAGTAGCTAATACAACTTATTGTCTTGTTTTTATAAAAAGAGAGTAACTTTTCTCTAACTTTTGAAGTTTCTTTCTATGTTGTTGTACCAAACCCATGCTTAACAGACTCCCCGAATCTCAGCAGTTTCCCAATGTCAGCCATGCTCATGTAAATCTAGTCTTGTTTTGATATTTTTATGCTACTTTTGTATTCTCCTGCTGACCAGCAGAATCATTTCACAATTTTCTTTTTTCAAATGAAGGTAAGCTTTTTTCAAATAGTGTTTTTATCCAACCTGACTCCACATTGTGGCAGTAAACTACTTTGATGTTGTGAAGCTATTACCCAAAGCTTCACTTTTCCTACATATGGGCTAGTTGTGGCTATAATTTCCATTCTGAGAATTTTTTAAATTCAGTTTTCTAAAAATACCAGTTGCATAAACATGGTAAGAAGCATGTTTATGTAATGGATGACAGTTTGAAGCAGATGGGAACATTTGGGTTTGTCCAACAATCCACAGCCAGATTAAACATGAGCAGAGGTGGCAGTTTCACCTGAACCTCGGCTCACACCTGGACAGGCTCCTGTGTGACATTAGCAGGCTTTTACTGAACCTTTTATAGTTCAACCAAAATTATACTTTGGATTTTTCAAGAGGTTCTGTGAAGTTGTTCTCGGTAATAATTCCCTTACCTATAGTTGGATTAAACCCCCCATGTTGGCTGTAAAATCAAACTACAAAATTTCATATCAACGATATGTTAGGAGGAGAAAACCTGCGGTAGGTCCATCAATTGTTTCAGCTAACATCCATGTCGTGACGCTAAGCTTAAGCTAGCTAGAGACTACCAACTGATCATGAGTTTGCTAGGAAAAGACCTGGGAAAGCGCAGCCACAGCCCATCTTCAAAGGCATTCCACAATCAACAGTCTGCTGAAAAACACTTAAAACACTTTTGGCGTACTTGGAGTGTATCGACACACCCAGCAGCGTCAACCAACACAGCTTTAGCATAGCATAGTGACAACTTATCATCATTCACCAGTGACGGCTTGGATAGTTTACATCCACATTATTCCAAGGATGTTGTCCTCTTCAGTTGTAGTTGTGTGAAATAACTAAAAAAAAGTAAAAAAAGGAAATCCAAGTGGTCAGTCAAGCTAGCCGTTAGCTTTTTTTTTTCTTTTTTTAACTGCATTTAAATTATACAAGTCATGATAAATGAAGTAGCAAGATTTATTTTGGCTAATTACAGATTTCAAAAAGTCAGACAACAAACCACAATAAAAATCAAAGACGAAAGAAAGTAATCTTTTTGCACCTTCATTTATGAATGAATTTAGTACAGCTACTTAGGTTTAATATTTTATATTAAACCTAAGAAAAATCCTGTCTGCTTTTTTCCCTCAGATAAGATCAATTATTGATGATAAACTTGTAACCAATTAACTATCTCGCAATTTGAAAACATAAAATCTTCACTGCCTATTTTTTTTCACCCACATCAACATTTCTTGTGACTGTTGCTGTTGTTTTATTACTTATTTTTCCAGTGAAAATGACTCATCGGTATTAGGGAAATACACCTAAGCTTTTCATCAGCTGTTGCTTTGAACACATCAAATTATTTCTGACCTGCTACTGTACATTAGAGTGGTTGTTGTCCCGCTATGCTGGTGAAATCTCTTTAATTTCCCGAATCATCTCTATGCATTTTAAACAGATTATAGAACTGCTTTTGTATAATTTAAGTGAAAAGTGTGTCTTTCGTGTTTTCTTTCCTTCCCTTCAATCAACTGTGACTGATTTTTGTTATTCCTGCGGGCAAAAAGAGAGTTTCTGTAGGAGCTAAGATGCTGTTGCATTGAGTGTCCATACCCCTTGTCTCCTGTCACACTGTGCGTCCCCCCACCAGCCTGGACATGTCCCAGTGACATCTGCTGTGTCTCATTATACCCTGAAAGTGATGCACACATCCTCACTGTGTACAACCTTGTGGTGTCTGATATAATCCTGTTTCATGGGAGGAATCGTTCACTGTCGTGTCAGCGGAGTTGGTTGGCCCCATGCTCTTCGTTGCTACACGCATGGCCTTCGGCTTCATATCACTATTCTTGTGCCTTGTTTACCTACTGTAAATGGTGAATGTTGTAAAGTACAGGTGATGGGAAGAACAACAACAACGACGATGAAAAAGAACAAATAATCACGCTGACATACATTTAAAGGTATTAGTTGAAAAAGTATTTAAGATTATAATATTGAATAGGCTGCAGAGCTTTTCTAGTGCTGAACATCTACGTTTGGTAACGCCAGGGCAGCTTTGTGGTACACTGTATCTATAATTACGGACATTTTGGATGTTTTCTGTACAGTAGAATTTGCAAATGTATATGCAGCCTTTTGAAAATAAATGTACAGCTGAAAGATCATCTCGACTCTTATGTAATTTTGGGTCATTTTCCTGTCGTCTCACTCACGTGGTGTGAAATGATATGCAAATCTCAGAATTCAAAGTCAGATGGCATTACCTCTCATGTGGAAAAACAAATGCCTGGGACTGGAAACAACTGCTGATTCTTCTATGTTAATGTTGGGCTTTTGGAGAGTTGGGTTTGACGTGTAAAAACTGGATACGTAGACGTGGTCTGGTGATGCTGTCATCATTTATTGGTTATTTTGTTTCAAAAAAGGAATGTAGCTGAAATTTCAGAACTAGTGTGCAAATACAGACTTCAGCAGCAGCAAACACAAGGTTTCTGCCTCTGACTGTAGCACAGGTCCTGTGTGAAAAAGGAAAAGTTGCTGTTGTTATACACATATTGAACACTAAGAAATTCATTAATGTGTTGCCCTTGTCACTGACCTTTAGAAGGATTTTAATACCATTATTTGTGACATTCTGTACCAAAAAGGTTGTGATATTGGCCTGACTGACTGCTCTCAATTGGTTTATTGATTATCCGTTAAATTGAAAGCAGTGTGTTAAATGTAATGAATCTCTTTTGGATGTGGTTCGTGGTGTACCTCAAGGGTCAGTTTTAGGACTCACACTTTTTACTACTTAAATAAATAATATAAGACACATATGCATCTATCCATACTGATGCCAATGATGGCATTTATATGAACCCCCCTTCAGTCAATACTTTGTGGAACCAGATTTTACTTCAGTCATGTCCAGCTGCGGGTCTGTTGGGTTTCAGAGACTAAATAATTTTCCCGTTCTTTGAAAAACACCTTCAACTCAGTCAGGTTTGAGTCCTGTTTTTATTATGAAGAAGGCCTTCTGTTCTGCAGCTGGATGCATGACTGGTCCCCGAGGTCTGCTGAGATAGAATCATCTGGCTCCAAAGAGCACACTGGAAATGTCAAAGGTCAGTTCACATCCTCGCCATGCTGGACAGAGACACAAACAAAAACTCTGAAAATTAAAGTGACAACTTTCTCACAATTCTACAAGCCAAAAGCAACTGTGCTTTCTATAAATATTTTATTTGTGGTTCTCAAGCCATAAGATGTAAAGTATCAAAGGAAAAAATTATGTCATTTATTTTTGTGTTTTTAACACAAGTAAAATTGGTCCACATATGTGGACCAATATATATATTTCAGAATAAAACAATAGCATCCCATCCATCCATCCATCCATTTTCTGAACACCCTTGTCCCTCAGTGGGGTCGGGAGGGGTGCTGGTGCCTATCTCCAGCTAACGTTCCGGGCGAGAGGCGGGGTACATCCTGGACAGGTCGCCAGTCTGTCGCAGCAATAGCATCCCATGTGAAGCACAAATTCAATTTTCAATTATTATTGTACTCTCAGAAAGAGTTGGCCTATAAACAACAAGTACAAAAGTTAAGCAAAAGTGATAAGTCAACAAGAACTTTTCTTTTTGTTGGCTGTTGTCAGAGAAAATTTTGGTTCTTCCGGTTATTGTTGATATGCAAACGCTTTGACGTACTAAACGCTCACAGACGTGACTCATCACGTTGGAGCGTGATGAGTCACCCAGCAGCGTCAACAAACACAGCTTCAGCATATCATAGTGACATCTTATCATCTTCCTCCAGCAACAAACAAAAAATGCTAAGGTAGCCCTTAGCATTTTTTTTTACCGTTTACAGGCTGAGTTTACGTTCTGAATAAGCAGTGGGTAATGTTGAAAGACAACCCGTGCCGCGCCTTTTTATCAGTTTGATAGAGTGGCCCATTATGAAATATCAGGAATGTGTTATTTCTCTATTCTGTTCTGCCAAACCAGTATCTCTGGTAGAAGAATCCTGGCTTGTTTGACGTCTTCACCAGCAGTTAAATATGTTAACAAACTGAAGAGGAAGAAAATATTAAACCCAATTAGCTGTACTCAAAAAATACAAGAAGAACAAAATACAAAAAGGAAGTGTAAGGATTCGGTTTTTGTGTATGTTTCTAGTTTATTGAGTCTCTGTGTTTTTGCATCTTTCCCTTGAATGTCTCCAGCTGTCCCTTGTTTCCTTTGATTATCTCCCTGTGTATTTAATCCCACCTGTGTCCCCTGCTCCCTGTCTGATCCTTGTTGTGTCTTGTCATTTCGGTGTGTTGCCAGTGTCTGAGCACCTTGCCTCATTGCTCACCTGTGCTGCCTGGATGTTTGTACTCTTCATTACTCAACATTAAAACCATCATTTACTCTTCAACCTGGATCCACTGCCTCTATCCTCGCCACGACCAACAACCAACTCATGACAGGAAGAATGCATGTAAACATGACTGTTGGTGTGAGAATGACACAAGAGTGAAGACGCTGGTGTGGAATTAATTTGCTGGTATGAAGTCATTGAGACTCTAAAGTCTTCATGACTTTGGAGATGAGCGCTTTCATTTAAAAAATAAAAAAAAGCCTGTTCACACATGCTCCTGTGTGAAAGTCAAACAGACCATCCAGTTCATGGAACCTGAAGCTTCAGGAACATATAAGAGGCTGTTTAGGACAAAAACTATGTTTTGTCTCATACACTACTAAAGACTCGTACACAAAATACTAAAATTGCGGGTATACACTACTAAAATATCACAAACACACACAAAGCATACAGACATACTATTCTGAATGATGGGTTGAAAATGAATGTGTGTGTGTGAACTAACACTAGGCTGAATGAATGAATGAATGAATGAGGAAGAGATTTGTATTTTTCTGTGAGAGATGTCACAGAAGAGGTGCAGCTTTGGAACCAACGTCACTGCATATGACATTTACGTCTCTCACAGACCAAAACAAACTTCATTACGGTGTTTTTATTCTTATCTGCCGCAGTGAAGTTTTTTTCAAGTTGGATATTGGATATTCACGCTCTGCAGAACAAGCGGCGTTTAGCTCAAAGTTGATCCGGTTTATGAACGCTAATTTCCGGCTCCCCCTCAAGCACTCGGAGGTTTACTTAGGGACCGTCGGAAACAGACACTCCTGTCAAACAGATGTGAATAAATGCCTTGCCTTCTGACCAACAGACACAAAAAAATTGGTAATTCATGCTACTACACGAGACACACTATCCTCTTTTAAACGTTTACATCATATTCAATATTTTAAATAATTGTAATATTAAATCATGTTTTCACACACCGCTGTGTGTTATTTTAATAATGTATATGCGCAATCTTAGTCTTTTATGTGTGTGTGTGTGTGTGTGTGTGTGTGTGTGTGTGTGTGTGTGTGTGTGAGAGAGAGAGTGAGAAAAATTGTATGGGTGTGACATTTTAATAGTGTATGTGCAATTTTATAATTTTGTGTATGTTTGTGTGTCTTTAGTTTTGTGTGAGACAAAACATAGTTTTTGTCCTAAGGAACACTTAAAAGTCTCACTTAGTATGCTCCATAGGAAAAAAAACAAGTCTACAAATTATTCAAGACAGGTTTCCTTAAAGAAAGAGAATGAGTCATAAACAGTTGGCACCCACGCTGCACTAACTTTGATACTTTCCTTCAAAAGTCCCCTTTGACGCAGGGCCTCCAGTGAAGCACTTCTCATGGAGATCGTTCGGTCGCAGGCACAGAGCCGGTTTAATTAGCAGCTTCAGTTGTAGATTTGTTTAAAATGTTTCAAAAACATTAGAGGAAACGGTCGTGATTTCAGCTAACTCAACACTGAGTGTTGTGAAACAAGCAGTCGGGTTGAAAAATAAAAACATCCAGACAGATGAGGGATCAGGAGAAATGAAGGACACACGTGGGCAGAAAAGAGCCAAAGTTACTCATACTTGGTGGATTTAGATTAGAATCTTTTGTTCATTCAACCAAGATGTTTGTTTCTGATTGGAAATCCGTCCATCTGCCCGTCCTCCTTTAATTCCTTCCTTTATTTCCTTCTTTTTTCTTTCTTTCCTTCATTTCTTCCTTTATGTACTTCTTCCTTTAGGCCTCAGTCTTCAATGAGGCTGTCACGGATTCAAGCACCAGCCCATTGACCTTTGCCCCCTCTCACAGCCCACTTTCCTGTCAAATAAAGACCACTGAAGTAAAAAAAAAAAAAAAGAAAGTGGATGCAGAAAAAATGTGTCAAACTTACTGACATGTTTTCCTTCTTCTCCTAGACTTTAGGCTTATCTTAGTCAACTGTTACAGTTTCATGGTATTATCACTTGATAACTTTCACCGTCTTGATAAGGAACATGCTGGTGTTCCTCAGGTCCAGTAGCAAAGCAGGAGGCAGAGCAGGGCCACAAGTAAGTTTTTCAGGGACATAAGACTATTCTTATCATTCTACTTTTTGTGTGAATTAATATTTAATTCAAGAAGCTTCTGGACAAAGAAGAAGGTTGATTTTAAGGACATCAAATTCTGGGGGACAGTAGCCGCATCCTCAGCCCTTCTCTGTAGATCTTCCCCTGAGGCAGCCTACTTTTGGAATAAAACTGCAGACCGATGTATTCAAGACTAACACAAGGTGCTTAGTGTGTAGAAAAGGAAAAAAAAAGAAGGGTAATGTAAGTTTCAAATTCAGCTGGGAGTTCAGCTGAAAGACTGACAGTGAGTTTTTATTTTCATCAATCTAAAGTCATTTTATTGCTTTATTATTCCTAAGAATTTCATAAACTACATTTAAAATCCATCATTTTTTTGAGATGATTTTTGTTCCCTGACTTGACATTACTAAACATCAGATGTCAGATATGGTTATTTACTTGATATACATGATGTTCAAGCTGTGCCTGTAATACATCTCAAACCACTAAGGCAGAAGGTGCCTTTTTTCCAAATGAGCTCCAGACCCCAAACTGCCTGTGCATGCCTCTGTATGTATGTATCTACCTGTATGTATATAATTTTTCTTGATCAGTTGATAACTCGTAGATGAGTTAGTGTGAATTAATGTGTCCCTGAAGAAAACTGTCCTCTCAGCTCCTCAGAAAAAACACATTTTCTCCATATCGTCGCGTCGATCTCTCTGCAGACCCAACGAACGAACTCAGCAATGTAAATTCAAAAATTCATGTCTTATCTTGGAAAAAGTAGCTCGGAGGTTTGGTTTCAGCCCCTTCGCCGGCCTTATCATCAAAAGCACATGTTCAGAGAGAGTTGCAGGGGTAAACAGAGCAGAAATTCACAGCAGCGGCAAACTGAGTGATTGGGCGAATGAAAATAGGCTGTAAGATGAAGAAGAGGATGGCGGTGAGTGAAGCGCAGGCATGCAGGAGGACTGCATGCTGTCTGTTACATGTGCCCGGTAGCCCATGAACCCAAGAGTTCCTCAGCTATGAGACCAATCTTTGAGCCTGCAGCATGACCTCAACCACTCAGAACTGTCCAACCATTTCGGCCAGAGCTGAGGTTGCCATGATTGGCAGACAGGAACGGTTTTATTTCAGCCCTCACCAACATGTTCTTGTCACCACAGACCATTACTTCCTGACACTCTGCATATCCACGCTCTGCAGACAACCACTTAATAGATAAAGGCAAACCTGCAAAAACAAGCTCTGTTAAACTCTACTGGCTGTTAAATAAAACTGTAAAGGACACGTGCCATCTTTTTTTATCACTCTGTAACAAACGATTCTTCATGAATGATGAGCAGGGAACATTTTTCAGCGATTTGTTGTTGAACTTTCTCAAGTACAATTCCTTGACCTTACAGGCCAGATGTTTTGGGAATCCTTCCATAAGTTTCTCAGTAGCTCCGTTTTCATTGACCATATAATTTTACATTTCACAAATAAACTTGCTTAATGGAAACACATTAAATTAAAAAAAAAATTAAATTCTAGTTCTGTAAAACTCTCTAGAAGTAATCTCTCAAGATTACATCTAGATGTTGTAATCTTGAATGAAGCAAACTTTGTTTTTTTTTCTGGTACTTTCTCATAGTTTTAATGATGTCACACAAGGAAGCAATGTGTTTGAGGTGTTGCCTTACAATGAATCTACAAATATGCTTACAGTTAATTCAGACATTGTGACTCAATCAGTCAGACGCTCATAAAGCCCTTTCATCATTGCATGGTGTTTGCTTAATGGAATAGTAATCTCAGTAATCTTTTAAATATGACCGGATCATGAATTGCTGTTGAATAAACTGTGATGGGAGAGGAGCAGTGTATTCCTGGATAAAAACTACCTGGATCAAAGACAGCAATATGTTCAAAAAGATAATGTGATTTCTGATTTACTGAGGGTGACCTGTGGGGTCAGGGGTCATTGCTGGGCCCTAAACTGTTTTTTACGCTACATAAATGTATTTAATGTATCTATGTTGCTGGCATTTATTTTATTTGCTGATGATGTCGTATTATATCGTCATGGCAATAGTGTTGAGTAGCTTCTGTAAAAACTAAAATGCCAAGAATGTTTGCACTAAAGAATTAGATCCACTGAGATAATTTCACTTATAACATCGGAAAAATGCCATGTCATAAATTATAACTATATTAGAACTTGTAAGTTTTTAATCAGTTGCAAGGAATTATTGACTTGATACAAGATCCCATTTCTTACTGAAAACTTACTGGTAAGATACTTTTGTCTTCAATTGTAGTAAGACGTTTGAACTAGAAACTGGATTAACAATACTTGGTAAGATTTTGAGTTTTTGCAGTGCACATTTTCCTTCCATGCGCTGCAAGAGCTCCTACTAAAAAGTCAACTTTCTAATTTTCTGAGGCACAACAAAAAATGTCACATGTTATGAACAAAGACTCAGATTCAACTTTCAAGCACAGAAAAAGGTTATTGATTTTCAGTCTATTGAGAAAATATGTAAGGTAGGGCTAGGAGCAGAACGTGTTCACCATCTTTTTGAATTTATATGTTCATGAATTGGTTGTCTTACTAAGGCAATCCCAGATCATTCCAGATAAAGGTTCTTAAAAGGTCTGGAAAATGGCAGCTTCATAAAAACCTTCCACCAGATACCATCCAGGATGCCAGCACCATCATGGTTGAACGATTTTATTGATATCTTAAAATTTAGTATACACAACATCTGCTACACCCAGAAGCATCTGCAAAGTGGACCCAGGTGACCCCAGAACACATTCCCTGTCTGTCGAATCACCTGAGAGGATCTCATGCCCAGATGACTATTGATAAGCATCTTCCCTCCTGCATAATACATTGAGATCTTCCATGTCTGTATGGAGCAGTGGAGCATATTGATTAAAAATGGTCTTACTCTGTAAATGAGCCTTTGTGGCAATATATCACAGTGACGTGACACTTTCTCATTGATTGCCACCTGAGGGCAAATGTATCTGATAGCAGTTTGAAGCTTTGGACATTTCACCCAAAATAGAACACTGGTCAGTCCAGAAACTGTCTGGTGACATGTCCAGAGTTTATATCCTCTAGGAATAAAAAAGTATTTGGTAAAAATTACAATGAAGTACTCTTTGACTAATCAGAACATCTCATTTAATGCATAATCAAACAGACAAAATATATAGGATGAGTGCAAATTTGTCTTTTTAAAGACTGAAATATTTTTATTTTTATTTTTTTTTACAAATAAATAATTACAATCCCCCCCCCCAAAAAAAAAAAAAATAAAAAAATAATAAAAATAAATAAATAAATAAATAAATAAATAAATAAATAAACTTTAGAAAAACAAAGCTGGCAATAAGTTTCACTTCAACATAAATTGTAGGTTTGTGGCTGTCTGTCACTTCTTTGCTGAAAACATCCTGGTTCTTCATGTAAAGTAACTCACGGTGTGTGGAAACCAAGCCGGGTGGAATGTTTCTGGGCTGCTAGGCCCGCCCTACAATGACGTCATCCACGACAACTATCACCTGAGGCAGAGCTGTAGCAGTAGACGGCGTTAGAAGTTGGAAGTGTCTAGAAGTATCTTTAAGTGAGTTGTTACGATTTTGAAAAAAACATGAGCACTAAGGTAAGTTTGTATTTTCCATTTTAGTGACACAACCCTAAACTCTCGCTGCCTTTGGTTTGAGGTAGATATTTAGTTTCTTTCTGTCGCCGGTCATTAAAGTTGGTTTTTCAACACTTTAGCCTTTTTAATTAGAGCCGTCATGGATTTAAACAGTGACGGTTGTGTTAAAGCTTATTAACAACGCTTTTAAGTCACAGTGCCGACGTGAAACTAGTCCGTATTCAGAGTGGGTTTATTAGAAATGTCTTTTTATGGGTAATAAAGTTTTAACGGAGCCCTCTCGCGTGTATATGCCAGGGCTTGTCCTCTCCGTCTTTACGCAGGTGTGAAATTCAACAAGTAGGCTCCTCATTCATTCCTTCTCCGCTCAGAGAAAACAGGGAGCTGCACAGTGACTGTTATTTTATTTTATTTTATTTTATTTCATTTTCTGATGTTGTTTTCGGGTGGAAGGGAAACATTAAATTTGGTATTGGCTTTATAAGTGAAAAGCTCATTATTCATGTGAAGACATGAAAAAGCTCAAACAGTTTTCCTGTTTGTTGCTGTCTAATTAAATTGTAGTTTAACACATCTGGGTTTACAGCTCAGCTCTGTGTTCTTTCCTTCTGACTGAAGTTGGAGCTCCTCAGCGCGTGCTTTTTTACAGGTAGGAGGGCGTGCGCACTTTTCTTCCAGGGATTTAGTACCTGACGTTATGACGTTCAGGGTGTGTACATAGGCACGACTTTGCTTTATTTGGTCAAACCTGGTTGAGAGTTGCGATGCCATGGCAACTAAGTGTTTATTAGCGAGGTTGGCTGTGATGTGTTGTGTTGGCGTAGCTGAAGGAAGCTCTCTCCCTCACCTACTGGGCTGTGGCTGGCCAGTTGCCTGGTGTGAGCTAGTGTTGCATCATCGAGTTGCATCAGGGAGCGTCTATGTGAAGGATACAACTTTATAAACTGACTTGCTGCAGGTTGTCTTTCATTAAACTGTTTTTTTTTTCCTTAAATAAATGGCAAAACTCCCTAATTTCAACATGAATGATTTAAGAGGAGCAGTGTCACTGAAAACCATTATTTGGACAGAATTAATTTGATAAGTAGACGGATATTTACATTACTCAGTTCTGTTAATTTTAAGCCTTTTAAAGTCTTTTTCCCTCCTCACCCCATCAAATTGAATTGTGGCCAGTGGTTTTAGAATAATATGACTATGCAGAAAGGCTAGCTGGTTTAATCAGCTGATTCAGTTAAAGTTGTTCCACAGTCAGTGGTATAAGGCCACTAATATAAATTTAGTTGAGGTAAATTTATATTTACCTCAACTATAATTTCCATGTCTATACAACTAATTTCAAAAGGCCTTTTTTTCCCTGTTCAGAAAATGGTTTCATTCAGCCTACATCTGTCCTTTAATAACTTTATCCATATATATATATATATATATATATATATATATATATATATATATATATCAGCAGTGTGACTGTAGGGAAAGTGGCAGATAACCAGTTTAATGTTCTCCATATTTAAACTCTAGAATGTCCTGTGCGTTTCTCTAAAGATTATGGTATAGTTTTGAATTCGTCTCTGGCGTGTGCATGTGTGTGTGTGACCAGGGTTGCATATTTTCGTCTGAGGCATATCAAAGAGGATGAACTTCAAGTCCCCACACTCCTCCTTTTCTCCTTGGAATTGTCTGATCTCAAAGTAAACAGTGGCAGGAAGATGGGTGTGGCGGGGGAAGGATTCTGGGCTGAGCCTGGTTAATCAGGGGACAAGGTTCAACTTGTGGGATTTTCTAGAGCCTTATTTGGCTTATTCCGTGTGTCCAAAGATGAGTCGGTGTGACTGTAACATGGCTTAAAATTTGAAACAAGAATAAACCTTTTGAACATGTTGTGTTTTCCAAGGTTGTGTGGGCTTCCTTAGCTGTTCTCCAGTTGGTGGTAGCTTACCCACAGCGTGGTGTGAAGTCGGGCCGGTCTGTTTCATGCAAAGAAGACATAGAATACCTGCACAACGGCATCTGCTGCGTAAAATGTGAAGCCGGTAAGTAACAGAGGCTGAACACTTGAGCAGAGCTAAACGCTTCACCATAGTAGAAATTAATATGGACGTTACTTATGGCTCTCAGGTCTGTATGTTCAAACGCCCTGCACTGAAACGGGCAAGAAGGGAACATGTGAGGAGTGTGACTACGGAACATTCACGGAGCACGCCAACGGACTGAAACAATGCATCAAGTGCACCCAGTGCCCTCCAGGTAATTCTTCCTGACAGTTTGGTGCTATTGATTAAAAGGCCTGTAGAGGAAAATCAATGCCGCGCTCTGAGCATCAGCTCTGACTTAACAAGGCCTGTTTAATGCTGCTCTCAGATCAGGAAATAGTCAGGGGGTGCTCTCACACCCAGGATACGTTGTGTCAGTGCAAGCCGGGGAAGTACTGCCATCCAGACGAAGCATGTGAAATATGCAAGAAGTGTTCCAGGTAAGAAGACAAGTGATCTTATTCATCCAGCTTTTACTCGGAAACGCTCAGTGATGCTGTTGCTAGGGTCTTTGCCATTCACTAACCTGTTTTTCTGCCTCCAAACTAGATGTAACAGTGATGAGGAGGTGGTGAAGAACTGCACATCTACCAGTAACACTGAGTGCAAGAAACGGCAGGGCAAATCCAGCCCAGAAGCAGGTAGTTTTCTGTTCAAAACCTTCCCACAGATCAGCGTAGCAAACACAGAGCCGCTCCACCTGGTGTCTCGCCTATTAATAGTCTGACACTGTAGGGAGATTGATTCACACCAAGATGTTTCATTTCTCCTCACAAAAATGTTGCTAATGTTGTGTTTTCCTCCTACCAGATACTACTCTGACTGCAGTACTGACTCTGGTTTTTGTGGTACTTTTTCTTGGTTTGGTCATACTTATCTTCATCATCTGGAAGAAGAAATGGAAAACAGCAGGTAGGTTTATTAAATTAGTCTTTTATGTTTTCAAACCTTGGAAGCGATAATATTCACATACATAAATAATAATAGTAAAACAACTGTTCTATTTTGCCATAGACTGTAAGTCAGTTGTTGACCACAGAGCAGCTTGTATAGCTGGTTTATCATAGCTCCAGGTTAATGACTACAGCAGTCTGACCTCTCTGTGGAGCAGAACCAGGTTTCTCCATGAGTCCCTCCACTCCTGTCACGCTGGCGTCCAGTAAAGTTCTTCAGCAACTATACATGTGGAGCAAATATACATGTGTGAAGTATGGAGAGTCATTTGTAAAGTTACTCTGTAAAAATATTTGCAATATTTTTATTTACTTCACCTTACAGAAAAAAATGGGTTTTCATATTTCAGTCATATTTGTATCATTATACATAGAGGTCAGCAAAACCTAGCTTATATTTTGACAATCCACTTGTGCTTATTGCCAAGCTAATCTGTATATTAGCTAAATATTTAACTAGCAACCTAAATATTTAGTAAGCAAGGTCAGAGAAAGTTAGGTCCAAGCTAAATATTTTGTTTGGTAATTAAATGTTTAACTTGGAAAATAAACGTATACTTTGAAATTAAATATTTAGTTTGTGAGTTAAATATCTATTTTGGAAGTCTGACATTTATAAATGTGTGAACAACATGGTAAAAATATGACTTTTTCCTCCAAGGCAGGCTAAATAAACCAAAATATTACTGTTCATTTTTTACAGTGTAACCTTACAAATGACACCTCATAGTAAAATGCAATTTTAACTATGGCAATCATATTTTTCATGACAGTATCCCTGTTGCATATATAGGACTATGGGTCCCAACCACTATGTTTGAACTGGAACTGAACAACAATAGGCCTCATTTATGTCTACATTATTTACACAATGAAATGGGACTTAAATAGGATGAAGTACATTTGACATAGTTGGCTACATAAAATGAGTATATTCTATGTATCACACAATCTCCCGAGTCTACTGGGGCATTCCTTCTCTAGAAAATGTCTGCCATCAGCAGCATCCTGGCACTGCCTTGTCTCAGTGTTATGCAATGGATGAGTGCCCAAATGTTGCACTTGTTATTTAATTCAAAACAATAAGTGATGAGTGTAATGTTTGGATACAACCTGGCTCAAAGACGCCATGTTTATTATCCCACTGCTGCCCAGATGAGTGAAGAGGACTCTGGCTAATAATATTAGTATTATATTAATAATATTGATAGTAGTATGGTTGAGGTCTGAACAGTTCACATTTACATTTAGTAAGAAGTGTGAATATGCTGGCCACACCTGACTGAGTCATCACTGACTTCAAACCTGCCACAGAACCTGTTTGTCTTTTAATCCCACAGTGTGTGTTTTATTATCAGAGCAGCACAGACAATTCCTTTTTCATAAATTATTAGACATATTGCTTCCTTGGAATGTAACACCCCAAGTGAAAACAGTTCTGTTTATGCCTTCTACACTGGGTGTGAGCCTTTTAAGGCTTCCTTAATCACTATAGGAAGCATCTGTGGTATCTGAGAGTTTGGATGAGTCACACCAAGTTACCCAGCATGACCGTCCTGCTACCGAAGACAAAAATCGTCTGCGTCTTTAACTTGATGAGGCCAATAAACCTCATCAAGGTCAAGCAGCTACATATAACTAATCATTTACCTTTTCAATCAGACATGCCCTCATGTAAACAAACTGATAGAGTAGAAATGTGTTGTTACTCTGAGAATCTGTTTGGTTTCCTTGCGTCACAAGCCTCACTGACATTAAGCTGGTTATACTGGACTACAATGGATGAGTGATGGTGTTTTCATGCTAACAATGTCGGTGCCATGGCAACTTGCACACTTTATACTTTCTGCTTATGCAACATAGATGAACAGTAATCCCACAGACCAAACATATTTTGGTCATCAGCTGATCCTCGTTTGAAAGATGGCTGCTGGTTTTTCTCAGAATATTTTCCCTGTTCAGATTCCATCATTACAACAAGACCGTTTACTTACACTAATATCTGTTCTCTCTCCTCAGATTCCAACAGTTTCAAACCGGTGAGTCGCTTTGATTTGGTCTCAAAATATTAACAAAACAATATTTCCTGAAACTGACAAATTTCAAGTGCATATTTGAATATGCTTCCCCTTCATTATCTCCAGGGTTATATTTCAGTGAGCAAGCCTCACAGCACCAATCCAAGCACATATGTAAACATATATAAACCTCAAGGAAAAGAGGAGACAGTAAATCTGTGTGAAAGCAATCCCAGCTCTGCCAGCAGCTCTCAGCACAACCTAACTGACCCCGCTGAAATGCTCCCCTGGGAAGACCCCAACAGGAGGGTGAGATTAACCGCTCCTCTTCACCTCTTCTTCACCCAGCCTTCTCGCTCTCATGTTGGGTTTCTCAGCTCTGCTTCCGCTTTCCTACAAAACAAACCTCAACTGTCTGCTTCCTAAAACCTGCAGCTTTTTTCTACTATCAGCCACTTTTACCTAACATATATGCATCAAATATTATTTATATTTTAGGAATGTAACACCTCGTATAATGAAGTACACACAAACAAAATTATCCAACACAAATAGTGGTTGACCTTTTTCAATAGAAACCGAAATTTTGCTGCACGGAGCAACTGGAGGAAAAAAGTCGCACTCTCTGTTGGCCAATGTTGTTGACCTCCTCTTTTCCTCTCCCTTCTTCTCCTTTCTTATTTAGCATTCTTAATGTTTTGCCTGATGAAATAATGGTTTAACTAACTAAATCAACCTATTGGGACAAATTCATACTAAGTGTCCGCAAAAGATTTTTGTCGTTTAAACTGTGCATCCATATGGACTCGACATCCTTGGAGACCAGAAACAATCTTTTTTTCTTTTAAAAGATTTTTTGTCATTAGTTGCCCCTTCCTGTCAGTAATCTGACAGGAAGGGGCAAAAGAACCGAGAACAAACACAGAACAACTGCGTCAAAGTATACGGGACACCCGCTCTAGTCACTGCGTCACGCCACGATCATTTATGAAGCGGATGGATTTAAAAAAAAAAAAAAACATTTTGCAATGCGAACTGTCTTTTTTTTCTTTTCTTCTTTTTAGAGGATGTTGATGCTTCATCTCTCCCTCTAGCCAACATGCGCCTCACTCACAATAACAAACATGATACCTTTCTTTGTTGTTCTGTGGCAGTGTTAGAGCGCCACCAATTGGCTGGGCATACCTACTACACCATTTCCTGTGATGCTGCATCCTGTTGAAACACATATTTTGTCTGAATCATTTACAAGAATACACTGTGCTAGTTTCTGTGTGGACAGAGCTCTGCAGTCTAGGCAGTTTTTTTCTTCATCGATATGGCCTTCAGTCATATTAAGAACATTTTGCATCCCTAATCTGTGCTGTTTCAAGTTTGTTCATTTGCTGTAGTGAGCATTTTTCATAAATCTGTTCCAGCTAAGGTCAGTTATCTGGATCCCCTCATTCCACTACTGTAGCTCACAGCCTGAGCTCCTGTCAGCTTCACCCTGGCCTCCAGCTGGCTTGGGCTGCAGCGCTCTGTTATTAACCTCGGAGTCTGACTTGTTCTTTTTTCAAGCAGACCTCACAGGACACTGTTACTTATTAATGGTAGAATATCAAATCTGGTCTCTCACATAAATAAACACCTATGCTTTAAAAAAATCAGTTTGGTACATTAACCTGTTTCTGTGTGTTTTAGGAAGACGTGCCATTCCCTACCCTCATTCCTAAGAATGGTAAAAAAAAAAAAAATCTGTTCTTTTCATGTCGTATATATATATTCACACTCCTATAACTTGCCACATATGTTGCAATCAAAAACACAATATAGCTCATTGGGATATTTTGAAGTTAGAACAACACAAATTATTGCTTCAAGTGGAAGATGAAAACAATATATTGCATATATGCAGCTTCCTTTAATCTGATACAATAAATAATCTTTCAAATGAAAATATACTAGCTTTTGTTAAAACCTTTCTGGTTCATTGTCACTGTCAAATACATCTTTAATACTGTAAAATAGCAATTGGATGTTGTTCAGACACTAACTAAATGATAGCAAAGTGCATCTAGTATGATCCTTGGAATGTGCCAAAAATGCATCATCAGACACTTTGGCTGCATTATGACCTTGTGGTCATAATTTGGAAACAAAGCAAAACAGGGATTTTCTTTCTGCCTTATAATGCAGTGTTGGCCTCTCACATAGTACCCCTTTAATAGACATTTGTGGTTAACACTCAACAAAAAGAGGTAAACCGATATGAATACTTTTTCAAAGCTCTGTCATTGGACACTTGACTGCCAGGTGTTTGAAGCATCGCCTCCTTTGTTTCCAGGTGTTGAATCTCTCACGGCGTGCTTTGAATTCTTTGAAGAGCTGAACGTGGACTTCCACAACAGGTTCTTCCGTAAGCTCAGCATAGAAGATAACAAGATCAGAAGCAAAGATCATCATTCGCATGAAGACCGGATACATTATCTGCTGGCTTACTGGGTGGAGAAGAAGGGGAAAGAAGCCAGTCTAAACGACCTGCTGAGAGCTTTACTGGATCTTAACCAAAGAAGAACAGCAGAGACAATCATGGACAATGCTGTTAAAAAAGGTTACTATGAACTTGAGAGTTTTTCTCTGGGAGATGATTAAATGAAGAGTATTAAGTGTTTTTCATTTTGTAGTACAATGAACAATGTTACTGTGAGTTGTTGTGAAAATGCTGTAAATACTAAAAATGTCTTCTAAGACATTTGACTTTGCATCAGCTGCATCTGACGCCTTGAAACTGTCCTGTCCTCTGTCTTCAGAATGTTGTCTCTGATTCCGTTTACAGCTGCTGTTAGGAGCTCAGCAGAGTGCAGTACCACCAGATGTTGCTAACCATTGCTGCCACTAGTCTGGTGGAGCTGTACTCTGCCTAGAAATCATCTATAGGAAGTTCTGTCTCTCTAGTATTTGTTTTTATATCTGTATATTTATGTTGCTCATTTGATTGAGAATCCAGACCGAATAGAATGTTGTGTTCAGGGTGGTCAATGTTACCGTTTTTTATTTCTTTTGTACATTTTTATATTACATGGTGAATGAGGATTCAAAGTGATCCCTGAAGATTTATTGAAATGTAAGTGATCTCACGTATTTATGCACTGAAAATAGGTTTAATTTATTATA
Source organism: Poecilia latipinna (assembly GCF_001443285.1). Classification (NCBI taxonomy): domain Eukaryota; kingdom Metazoa; phylum Chordata; class Actinopteri; order Cyprinodontiformes; family Poeciliidae; genus Poecilia; species Poecilia latipinna. The sequence goes on along the minus strand of NW_015114700.1, from coordinate 32,333 downwards.
TCATCCTTTTTCATCCCCGTATTAAATGTTTTCCTAATCATGCGGTGCTTTTGTTAGGCTTAATTTCTTTTTTGAGATGTAATTTATTATCCTCAGGGGCTCTTAATAATAGCAAAACATGATAGAAGATCAATTCAGATTTTGTTCTATTTGACTGGAGTTTGCTGAAGCTTAATGCACATATTTTTCGTCCACATTTGTGATGTTCTGTCAGCTGGTTCTGATCGGATGTGTCGAATTCAGTCCATTGTTAGAATTTTTTTACGTACATGTTTCAGTTCTGGTAATTTACTGTTCATCTGTGGTTCAGCTCATTCTCATATAAAGATGAAAGAAACAAAAAGCGTCTTCCTCTTGTTTGTCATTCTGCATTCACACCACACCTGTTTAGGTCGCTTTAAGCCAACTCTTGTTCATTTATCTAAACCAAAAAAAGTGACTTCTGCTTCTTAATAGTGATTTAGAAAAGTATTAGTTCCACTGGCAGATATTTTAGTACACTTGAAATAAGACAAAGCATCACAGGAATAATATATTCCAACTTGTTTTAAGTCAATATACATTTTATAATTTTCTTATATCTAAAAGAGCAATAGTTCCACTTGCAGATTTCCCTTACAAGACATTTTTCCCATTATAAGTGAAATAATCTACCAGTTGAACTAGTACTTTTTAATCAATATTTTTGGAATTATTGACTTATACCAAGCACTTGCATCTTGCTGAAAAGATACTTGAATGATGTTTTGCCCATTTAGGTGTACTAAGATATTTACACTAGAAACTAAATACTAAGACTGTGTTTTTTTAAGTGCAGTAATTATTTTAGATCCTGTCATTAGATTAGGGTATTTGTTCTTTTTTTGTTATATTTCACCCCATGAAAAAGAGACATCCTTTACTTGCATGTTTTCATCTTGAAATCTTAAAGATAAAAATAAAATGGTGGTTCTTTAAAATTACACACAATTTTCTATAGTCATGTTACAGTTATAGCTCTGATCGAGTTTTACTTTGCTGGCTAGCGAGGAAAAATGGCTATTTAGGTTGTAAATGTTTCAGACCCCACTAGTCCTTTGATAAATTCATGAATACTGAACAGAATTATAAGTGACACTGGCCACATGCAGAGCACTTCCTCGTTATGTGACCTTTAGCATACCCTCCACAGCTGCACGTGCATTGCAGAATTCGGGATTGTCCACCCTCCATCCCGGAGGCAGCAGGCAGTGACTCAGCAGATGGACATGTAGGGACCTGCTGAGCCCGCAGAGCTCTTTCTGTAGAAAAACCTCTCAAGCTATGACTGGAAGCTACTGCGACCCTTTTGTCTGGAGGGAGGACCTGGCGTCAACCTGCTTTAATCTGTCATAAATGCTACATCCGTGTATTAATCTGGTCTCACGAGCTGCTCCGACTCGGTTTCACTCGCCAATAGTGTCGGCAGCCCGCTGCCTCATTTTGCCCTTTATTCTTTATTCGGCGGGCTGAGCGGTGAGCTGCGCTTACTGTTCATTTACTCTGAAGACAAGTGTCTTTTTCTAACATTACCTTAATGAATGCTGATGGGCTCGCCGTGTCCGTCATTTCAGAGAGCAGCCCTACGGTGCGCACTCCTAGTCTTTAATAGAGGTGTCACACTATCCTTCTGTTAAATGATGCCTCCGCTGTAACAAATCAGCCTTCTGACTCTCATTCATCAAACTAATGTTGTCTGAGAATATTATTAAGCGTTCCGTCGCGGCTGTCCGCCGTAGCAGCCAAATTACCGCTCAAGAAAGGTGATTTGGTTCGCTTGAAATAAAGGTGTAGAGCGTGGCTGCTCAGGGCCCATATTATACTTCATTACATCAAATATAAATGTGCTTGACATTGAATATTCAGGCTATACATTGCTGTGGCGGAGTCACGCTGATGTCATAAGCAGTTCCTTTCAATTAAAAAAAAATCTCTTTATTCCAGCTTTTGGATGCACTGGAATGCATCAAGAAAGCTATTTTCTTGTATTTACTCTAAAATTGTGTAATTCTAAGTAGAACAGTTTTGCTATTTTCTTTGGTGGGAGTGCTTTGGTCGATTCCTCTGGATCAAGTTTTTCTTCTTTTCAGTGTTTAAGCTACCTACAAAAAGCAAAAAGTAGTGAGACGGAGTGCAGGCCAGAAAACCTGTGGTGATCCATCCATCTATCCATCCATGAAGGGTGTGTGACTTCATATTTTGGAAAAGTCTAGAATTGGTCAGCAATGTACTGAGACTGCCTCCATCTTCTGCGAGCACAGAGATCTGCCTGTTGAAATAGTCCAGCTGGTAACAGAGGTTGTTTTTTCAGTAACAGAAAATGGTATGGAGTCAGTGGTTCAACATCATTAGGATCACCTGAAACACTTGGTATAGGTCTTGCATTAATGATGGCTTCTATCTCATGGAGCACCATTTGGAGCACCATTTGGAGACCTTCATCATCAAGCATCTGCTGTTTCAGCACAGAGCTCAGCACTCTTTTCACAGTTCGAATCTGCCTCTCCCAAACTCCACCATGATGAGAGCCGGTTGGTGGATTAAATATCCACTGAATTCCATTTTGTCTCAGTGTATCTTCATCTTCATGAAGAATTTCCAAAACTGCCTCACTGGATTTACTAAACTCTTCAAGAAATGCTTAAAATAATGGTAAATGATGTTCTTCAATCTGGATCAAACTTCCATCATTTTGCAGTAAGCTTTCAATCTCCTTAGATTTAGCTGTCAGTTGTCCAAGTTTGTATCTTCTTACATTGATCAGTTTATGAAGTTTAGAATCCAGAGCCTTTTCTGTGAGCTTTGGCGCCCTCGTTTGGTCCTCTTCGGTCACTACAACGTTTAAGTCCAACTCGTCAGCCATTATGACCTTCTTACGTTTTAAAGATCGTTATTACGTTGCACTTCGGCTTCAGTGCACACACAAAGTCATCCTTTTTTTCATCCGATATGAAGAGGTTTTTGACTTATGTAGTGGCTGCTTTTCCGTTTCAGTGTAAAGCCACTATATTGTTCAACAAGCTTCAGTTTCTTTTGTTGACGTTCTGTACATGACAC
>NW_015114700.1:0-24010 GCF_001443285.1 Poecilia latipinna | reverse complement strand
TCTTACAAAAGGTTTAAAGCAACTTAAGTTATAATTTGAATAACACATAGATTGTATTAAGAGCCACTGCAATAAATCAATATTTATAAGGAATTTTATTAAGTGGAGTTACTCGTTAAAACTTGTTTTTAGTCAGAGTCTTAAATCTTTGTAAAGGTGTATCAGGGACGAGATCGGTGACACTGAACCAAACTCATATCTAAACAACATTTGCATCTTAGTTTGACCTCTATGTGTCTCAACAGGTTGTTTATTGAGAAAATGCAATGCAAGGCCCCCCAGCCCCCCCAAAAAATTGCTCTTAAGAAATTTCCCCCAATAACGAAATGGGATTTGTTCCCTTGGATCCAATACCAAATAAAGAACCCGTAAAGCCGAAACCAGTACTGACACTGATACTTGTCATTCACTTCTGCAGGAGGGGTAGACACAGGGGAGGGATGCTCTGTGAGACTGCAGCTCTGAGGAGAAGCTGTGTAGGAACCCCAGAAAGGTTGCCTTGGGAGATTAAGTGATTTCTCTAACATGCATGAAAGTACAAAAGGAACACTCCGAGAATGTTTTTCATGAGGGAATGATAAGGTGATACAAAGCATACATCATAGACTCCTCTTTAACTTTCTGCTTCACAATTATCCACTTTTTTCTGTTGGTCAGGCACATTAAATCCGTTACAATTTCCGGTGGTAACCTCACATAATGTGAAAAAGTAAAAAGGGTGTGAATATTTTCGGAGGACACTGCAATTAGTCTGAACCGCTGTTTCCACCATTCTGCTGCGCCCCCAAGTGGCCATAAAGCATAATTGGCTTGGCGCTAAAATCATTTTCCATTACTGTGTTTCTTAGTTAGACTGTAGTTTCCTGTGATTAGTGGACCTGAAGAAGCCCAGCTGCCTCTCTCAAACGATCCCTTCCCCCTCGACTCAGCTGTCTGCATCTTCATGGATCTGAAGGCAAAAACCCAAAACCCTGGGAGTGTGAACCGAGGAGTCAATCGGACCTCTGGGATTAAATCAAGGATGCAGACTGCAGTTGGCTCCTTAGATGAAATCACTCTCAAGTTGTTTCCAGTGGCTACAAGACAAAAGCAGTAACATAGGAGGGCACTGTTAGTACTGTGTTACACACACACACATACACACACACACATGCACACAAACCAGTTTCATATTCCATTTTCCTAATGTGCCTACATGCATGCATCAAGAATAAATTCAATTTGTTCTTGGATTACCTCTCAGTTCTCCCCACACCAGGAGAAGTGCCGCTTCTGAAGGTTGCTGGGTACTTCTGAGCGATGCCGCATGAATAGCAGCTGATTGTGATGGAGGCAGGCATGATCGCTCCATTCAAGCCAAGGAGGACAGGGATAAAACAGCTGTTAATCAGTGATGAAGAGGAGGTAGAGAGGTTGCGCTATTCAATTTTCAGCCTCAGATCTCTTCTGCGAAACTTGAGGAATAACCAAATTAAAATAGGACTCTAAAACACGAAGCTTTAAGAGGTTGAATAATATTACTCACTGTCTCCAGAAAAAGGAACCGATGTCTCCGGCGCAGGCTGAGTTTGTTAGACTGATGTGAAACCCTGCTGGGGATAAATAGTGGAGTGTAGAAGGTAGCTGTGATAGAATTCATGATGACTGTCTCGGGGTGAAAGGAAATTGGTGGATGCTTGATTTGCAGAGTCAGCCTTCTGCTTACTGACAACAGATCAACATCCCAGATTCTGGCCTCCACTTTGTACTCTGCTTCAGGACTGAATTTATCCCACAACTCAATAAGTCTGGTGTCGGTTTCAGTGGGGTTCTGAGAGAGATGGAGTTTTGGGAACTGTGCTGCTGCATTGCAAAAGCACAAAGTCTTACGAATTATACATGGTCTAGTTTCTAGTACAAATATAGTACCCTTGAAATAAGACAAAACTAAGTTACAAGTGACACTTCAGTAAGACAAAGGAGCTTGTTTTAAGTCAATAATTCCTTAATATTGATGAAAAGGTGTCAGTTTATTTGCTATATTATTTTACTAATATGAAAAATATATTTTTATAAGTGAAATAATCTCCCAGTGGAACTAGTACTGTGCTTTAAACCAGAAATACAGCTGGATGTCATTGACATAGATGTTACAGGAAATATCAGAAAAGGAAGGATAATGCCAGCAAGTGGAATAACATAAAAGAAAAATAATAGCGGGCCCAGAAGCCTTGTGGAACCTCACAGGTTCAGGGGATAGCGTCAGAGGAGAACCTGTCTGTCTTTACACACTATGTCCTGTGAAATAGATATGAACATTGAGCCAGTCCAGTAAATACCGTCCAGATCCTTCCGCCATGAAACAAGATTGCGTTGGGTCTCTGTACAATCTGGCAGAGCTTAAGCTGTTTTGTTTAAAGAAAATAACTTCTCTGAAGATCCACATATATTGTTTGATTAACTTAGATTAATTAAATTGTTTTTGTTTATCAACTTTATATTTATTCATATGTTATTAAATAGAAAATATGAAATATTATATTAAACATTTACCCCATAACACACTTTGGTCGGCTGTGGTTGATGTGGAAATATCTTTGACTTTCTCTGTTGCCTTTCAGCTCCAGGTGGAGCTGAAAGGCAACAGAGAAATGCTGAGTGACTTCCGTTCACAGAGATCCCAGCGCAGCAGCGTTGGGAGGATAAACTCAGCTGACAGTAAAAAAATAAAGTATGCCTTTATTTCTTACCATCCTCAACGTAGAGCCTTTAAAATCACAGAATAAAATCTGAATATTTTTCTAGAAAACTCTGGTGTTGACCTTTAAGTTTAAGTTATGATACTTCCCAAATATTCAATTCCTACATATTTATAGGTTGTAATATGAAAAAAATCCCCCCCCAAAAAATAAAAGTTTAAAGCAACTTAAGTTATGATTTAAATAACACATGACTTGTATTGAGAACCACTGCAATAAATAAATATTTATGAGGAATTTTATTACGTGGAGTTACTTATTAAAACTTGTTTTTAGTCAGAGCCTTATGTTTTTGTAAAGGTGTAGCAGCGATTAGATCTGTTGCTAGTTATTTTGACAGTGCAGCTTGAACAAAAAATGTAAACCACATTTTACTGTAACTTTGCCAACCCCCCCAAAAAAATTGCTCTTAAAAAATTTCCCTGTTTATGGTTCCCCCAATAATCAGATGGGATCTACACCCTTCTGTTCAACTGCCTTCCTTTCTATTACTTTATAATAACATTAGTATTCTGATGGTCCACTGTTTGATTTATTTACATAATGAGTCACTTTAATTTGAACAGTGCAGACTGGAGGGCTGCAGCTCAGGCCTTGAATTTTATAAATAAACTCAGGTTTAGATAAAGTATATAGCCGGTCCGGTTGTCCGACCAGGCTATGGCAGATAAAACCACATCTCCCACAGTAACTTGCGCTGGCAATACGGAAACGGGAAAGGTGAGGGTGTTTTTTTTCCCCTGAAATGAAAGTAGTCCTGTTTCCTTCACACCTGGGCTTAATTCTTCACCCCTTTTGATTGTCAGCTGGCCAATTTGTCTATAAATGAGACACAGTGAAACGGTTTTAAGGTTAGTCTTTTATTAACTTTAATTTGGAAAACTGGAAAATTCGAGGTTGCCTCGCGCCTAGCACGTAGATAAGACATCTTTATTAAAGACGACGCGCAGCCAGTGGTTAAATATTAACACAGATTTTCCACTTAAGCGCCTGTCTGTGTGTTTTCTGTTTGTTTGGAAGCTTTTTAGCAAGAGTTCTTTCCTAGAATTTCTAGAGATATTATTTTCGACTAATATGAATCTAAAAGTGGGGTGGTTTCTGTGTTTCTAAAAACACGGTGCTCTTTTCTTATTATCCTTCCATCTGTACCGCCACCTGTCTCGCGAGGGCAGAAGATGGAGCGGAATGGTACTCAATCTCCCGACTGCCCCGGCTCATTCCCCTACGTCTTTGAACGTTTCCCCCTCGTCAGCCTCAGCACAGACGGTGAAAACGAAACTTCGCCGCAGAAAAACAAAACGATTCCGACTGGCTGCGTGAGTGTCTGACCAAACTCAGGGCGGGGAGGGACTACAGTAACTCCTACATAATGTGGAGCTAAGTTCGCAGATGGTACAGTAGTGTGGCGTGTGCGCACTGCTATCAGACAACCCAGTGGCTGTTGTCGAGGTAAGGTTATCCCTCTGACCCTTATCTCTACTGGAGAAACTGGTTTGTTTACCACAACCTGGGAGGGGACTGCTTGTTGAGGACTGCTGACATATCTGTGCTTGTTTCTGATAAACAGCTCTTTGACAGTTTTTAAGTGCTGCAAATTCAGAAAAGTGAAGTGAAATGTAATTCACATCGTTCTTCCTCTGCTCTGCCTTTCAGATGAGGTCCACTGTGACGTTCTACCTGTGCTACCTGCTGTGCTTGGCTCTGGGGCTGGCCTGCGTGGTGTGTGTGTGTTTGTGGAACAGCCGGTGGAGGGGCGGCTTTGCCTGGGACGGCTCCAGGCTCCAGTTCAACTGGCACCCAGTGCTGATGGTGACGGGTCTGCTGGTTCTGTATGGCTACGGTAGGTGAGCTTCACAGTTTTGGATTGTGCAGTTTCATTTCTCTGTCTCACTTCTGTTTCTTCTTTTGATGCTGTAGGTGTATTTAGTCAGTACACACAATTATGGGTTTTGTACTAGGATAGTGTGTCATGTGAGTGTCAGGTGTTATGTGGTAAAACTTTTTTTGCGTTATTGCTGAAACTCCTCAGTGATGTACTAGGATAGTGCGTCATGTGAGTGTCAGGTGTAATGTGGTAAAACGTTTTTTGCGTTATTGCTGAAACTTCTCAGTGATGGCGATCCCCACAAATGCAGAACCTGTACCATCCATCCTGTTTTACAGTGTGGGTTGATAATCTCTCTTACTATGGAACCATGTGATCAGCTATTCAATTAATATTAACAATAGGAAGTTGGCACTTCTGCTAGCATTGACCTTTATGAGTATTAACACTTACACACAGGCATTATGCTGACATAAAGTTAGTTTTACATAAAACATTAAACATAAACCTAAAATTAAACTTGTTTTATTTCTACGTTATGACTGTATCATCCAGGAACTTTCAGATTTTTAGCAGGGGGAAAAGTCTAGTAAACTTCTTACAGCCAGCGGATTGGCAGTCCTCAGCGACAGATGTGCTGCATTTTACCACTGCTCCAGTTAAATTTAATATTTTGCTTCTTGAACAAAATCCCTAGTCGGGGAAACTACTTCTAAAACTGTTAGTCCCAAAGAAGGAGCCTTGAAGAACACCATTGGAAATTGTGTAGCAGAAAATGTTTTTGCTCCAAAACCTGGTGGCGTCTTTTTGGTACAAAAATATCAATGTTAGCCATATTAAACTGTACCTTTTTTTGCTTTGAAGACTACTTCTTTGACAGAAGGAGGAAGTGTGTAAGGATCCAATTTTGCTAGGTTGTGGTGACAACACTGGGTTAGCTCTTCAGTTTAAGTTCCTGTTTTGTGGATTATTCAAAGCTCTGTTTTAACTGGGTTGCCAAGTAAAATATTAATCTGGAAATGATCAGGCAAAAGGGTCTAAGGCAAAGCAGAATAGAACTGACCGAAGAAACGATCTATGGTTCCAAAAGATAGCTTAAGAAAGATTGGAGAACCTGCAGTCTCCAGGTTCTCCAAAGACTTTGGCTTTGCAGAGGTTTGGGGAACCAGAGGATACAGAAGGACTGAGGGTTTTAATACCAGAGATGGATAATGTTAACATTTTTCTTAGCATCATGATGGCCATGACATCATTCAGTGAGTGTAGCTGGTTATCTGTGGAACATGGCTGATTTGATTGAAGACAATAGTTGGTACAATTTAGCTCAAAGTGAATTATGTGGGTAACACCAATAGGGAGCAGGAAGTATGCTTACAGGTCAATTCAACCGTAAAGCCAGGGGAACTAATCTTTTGCTACTGTTCAAGGCATGTTAATTTCCATAAAATGCTAAAGCCATTGTTTCAACTTAAAAAAACAAACAAACATATGACTATGGATAAAGTTATGCTGGACTGTCAGGATCATTGGAATATAGTTAAGGTTAGAATTATTAGCTCCCCAATGAAACCACACAAAATTATTCATATTTTCATAGAAATGACCATAACGCAAGACTGTTCATATGTGTATCGCTACCACAAGAACAAAATCATAATTTCCACAAAGTTTGATCAGTTCATTGTATTGATGTTCCAAATTGAAACTAGATCTAAAATATTACAAGAACAAAATTTGTTCTTGTCGTATTTTACATTACATATTTTACACTATTAAATCTCCTGAGATTTAATAATGAGTGTATGTTTAAGGAAGTAAAAGTGAGGTTTTGGTTTTCTTAGGGGAATATCTATATTTACACCTTCTTGGTGTCACGACATCTTAAGCACTCGACTGTACTTAAAGTGAAATGTACATGAGAAACGGTAGCTGCTGAATCTGTAATCCACTCAGCTTCTCTGGGAGAAATTAGACTTTTCCTTGTCTGACTGATTCTTCCCTGCAGCGCTTAATGACTCCTGTGTGTTGACTTACTGTTGGAGCTTCCATGTAAACAATGAGCCGCGGCTTTTTGTCTACACTCACTACTTTCCTCCATAATAATGAACCTGGAATTTCACTGACAAGAAACTCACGCAGGGTTTTTGCTGTGTGATGCACCTCCAGCTAACTAGCTGAGTTCTGTTAAAGCTCCAGACCCAAACTGTTTATTTTATACCACCTGTGTTGAAACATGACCTCTGTGTCAGTTATAGATTGGCCATTTGTTTAGTCTCTGATTGAGGTGGGAGGAAGACCTCACCATTTACCTTCAGAATCTGGATCAGTGTTGCAGTCAGCTCGGTCGGAACAAAATGGTCTCCCATCTGACTCAAGTCAGCTGAATTGATTTGAAGTGTGACTCTTCTGTCAGACACACAGATTGTGACTAGGCCTGTCACAATAACTAATTTTGCTGAACAATAAATTCTCAGAGTAATTATTGTTGTAAATGGTATTTCTTGAGACCGTTTTCAAGTAATTGACAAGATACTGTAATTTTGCCCAGTAAACTTTTTTTGTGAAGTACACTTAACACTGGAACTGGAAGACATTTTAAATATCCAAAGATAAAACAACAACCAAAAAAAATAAATTAAATAGAAATAAAAAAAAAACACACACATATACGAAACAATGACTATCAATATGCAGATGGAGGAAAAAAAGGAATGAAAGCATTCATACCGTTTGTACAGGTCAGTCTGAATAAAAATGTCCATGTTTCAGCAACAGCTTTTTTTACATAAACCCAATTAGGTTTCTTCCAGGAAAGGTAACCCAGATGGTGAGCGGGTTAGGGCAGGTGCAGGTCCCTGATCATGCACCTGGTTTCAGGGTTAAAATATTAAAAGTTGACAGGAAATATGAAAATATCAGTTTTTGTATATTTTAAATGTTATGTCACTCTATATGCTTCGACTGCCCGTCGCTTTGCCTCTGTCACACCGACACTTTCCCACTGTGAGACAATAAAGAAAGTCACTTTTCTACCTGATAAAGTTTGATCACACACAGCGCTGCTGGAACACGTATTGAGAATGCGTAAGATAAACGCACACATTATTCTTTGTTCACAAAGATGCATGCGCTCACATCAGTCTCACTGTAAGCTCAACATGAACCTCGGAAAGCAAGTCTATAACTTGACCTGTAGTCAGGTTCACATCGAGCAACGTATGCATTGAGGCTGATGCGTACGTTGGAGGAGTATTCTCTGAAAAGGCATGATCCTTTTTAAAAATGATGCCTGTGTTTTGTTTTTGTTCCTTGTGCTGTCTCCAGGAGCTGTGGTGTACCGCGTACCACTGACCTGGGGTCAGAATAAACTCCCCTGGAAGCTGCTTCATGCCGCTCTGATGCTGGGCTCCCTGATCATGTCCATCTTGGGACTCTGTGCCGTCTTCGACTTTCACAACACCAACAACACCCCCAACCTGTATTCGTTACACAGCTGGATCGGAATCACAGCCATAATTCTTTTTACACTTCAGGTACCTGGCTTCCAACGGGACAAAATATATCTTGTCATCTTCATTAGTGTTAAGGTATTTTTTCTTTTTGTCTTTTCTAACCCACCGTTGGGCAGTGGGGGGTAGGGTTTGCAGGCTTCCTCTTGCCCTGCTCTCCCGTATTGCTCCGTAAACTCCTGAAACCCATCCACGTGTGGCTGGGCGGCAGCATCCTGCTGCTCACCACCGCTGCCTGCATCTCAGGCATCAACGAGAAACTCTTCTTTGTCCTGTGAGTTCTCTTTGTGTTGCTTTTAAAACTCTGTACCTTTAACATGACATCATGATGTTCAATCTTAACATCTGCTTCTTTCCACAGAAAAGGCAACGTCACATACTCCAGCATTCCAGCAGAGGGTGTGTTAGGAAACTCATTAGGGGCTTTAGTCGTAGCCTTTGGCTTGGTCGTCCTCAAGATTCTATCCACCATCCAATGGCAGAGACCAGACTCCAGGCCTGGGGACATAGCTTACACGGTGGGTGTCTGAGGAAAAATAGCTGATTTGTTACAGTCGAATTATAGTGTCCTTAAAGCTGCAATATGCAACTTTTATAAATGGCGTCTTTTAAAATATTTCTTAAAAGTGATACCATGTTGTGACTGAGAAATAATCTCTGAAAAGATGGCTCTCCTCCCTGAGCTGCTATTGCTGTCTGGAGAAAAGCATGGCTCCTGAAGAAAAACAACCAATCAGAGCCAGGAGGAGTGGCTTAGTGTTGTTAATTCTCATGTACTCGCTGCTAAATGTGCTAATGACAGAGAAACAACTTACCGTTACAGGAAAACTGTTTATCCGCCGTCATCATGGTCATGCTAATTAGGCTGAGCATTCACTACAGGCTCTCCTAGCAGGAGTGTAGCAGAGAGCAAGGGGAGAAGGAAGAGAGTGAGGATGAGCAGCGCCACATGGAGGTGGAGGGTGATTGACAGCACCAAGACCCACTCTGATTGGTTGTTTCTAGGTAGCACTGGGAGAAGATGGCGGAACTAATTTTTTTTCCCACAGATTATGTCTCATAACATACTGTCATGACATACTAATAGTTTCAACAAATATATAAGAAAAAATGATAAAAGTTGCATATTGCAGCTTTAAGTTTTGTTTGATATTGTGAAATGTTTATTTTGTAAAAGTGGGAACCCAGACCTGCATAACATAATTAAAATAAATAAATGAAAAAATATTAATAACACTGATATATTTTATCTTCCAGCCACTTCAAGACGAAAATGACTAAAAGTTGAGGAACTGCAACCAGTTCACTGCTAAATCAGGGCAGTCAGAAAACATATTTAGTTTTCTGATGATGATTAAAGTAAAAAAAAATAAAATAATCACCGTATCAATGTAAATGTGTATTATATTTAAGATTGCTTTTTCACCCAAATAAAACAATTTCATCTGACTTCTTTCTCAGATTACTCTGTCCCATGATGCACTACACCCCTCCCCTGACATCCTATAGAAATGACTTCTCTTCATGTTGTTGAATGCAGCTCTTTAAGTCGTTAACCTGGATTGTTAGGCCTTTCATAATCAAGTTTATTTGTCTGTAACATTTCAGCAACAAGGCAGTTCAGATTGCTTTGCATCATAAAAACACAGAAATACAAAATCATAAAAAAAACATGACGGTCAACAATTGAGAAAACTATTATCAAACATTGCATTTTGATGAGTGCCATCACTCATCAATACACATCAAATATGTTGGTCAATGTTCCATTTATTATGGTTTAAGTGCAACTCTGAACAGGAGGGTTTTTAGTGTTGATTTAAGTTATTTCCATAAGTACTATGATGCGAGTATTGTGGGAATATATATATTTATATACACAAATATATTAATATGAGTATATATTGTCATAGCTACTAATGGGGCCCAAGTCTTCAGTAATTTTCACTACTAAGACACTAAAGACATCCTTATCGATAATCAGATTAGTCCACTTAAATTTCTTCAGATGCTGACCGATGCAGTATATATGTTTTTTATTATTATCCATGAATGATTTTGACTTGTCTTTGTGCTACTGAGATTATTTTGCAGTGGGGAAAAAAGTTCAAGGGGGTCAGGTTTTAATATTGGTAGGAGAAATATTTGTCCTTTACAGAAGAGTGTCAAGAATAAAGCCTTAGTTGAAAAAAGTCATGAGAAGTTCTGTTTGCAACAAGCTGAGCAGGGAACACAGCAAACGTGTGGACCAAGGTTCATCTGGTCGAATAAGCCCAAAATGAAACCTTTTAGTGTGTTTGGTGCAGTGGAACTCTGAGACTGCGAATCTACCCGGACCATCTTCCCTAAAAGTCTAACACGTAGTGGGGTTCTCCGTCCAACAGGACCACGACCCCACCCAGAGCTACAAATGGGTTTAGAGGGTTTGAATCGAGTGTTTGTTTAGAACGGTCTGGACGGAGAACATTGCAAGATGGGTCGTGCTATGAAACTATACGAGTTCATCCTGTCTGAAAGCGCGACAGCTTAGATTTCAAGTGTGACGTTAAGCGAGGGCGAGATGAGTTGGAGTATTTACAACAAGCTCATGATGGATCAGTGAGAAAAGCAGAGCAGAGGGTGGTGGGAATTAGCAGTGGTTGAAAGTGAAAGTGGTGGAACACATGACCCCCTTATGCAGAGGAAGCCACAGAGACTACCATCTCTCTAAAAGGATCCCAGGTGCATTAGTCACATGATGGCAAAAAAACAAAAACAAAAAAAAAAAAAACTCCACATATTGACAAAATAGTTCCCTTTCCTCTTTTTCCATCAAACAAGCTCCAGGTTGAAGATATTTTACCACCAGAAGCAGCAACATGAGCGGCCTGATGTGTGCTGTGAGAAGGATCAAAAAGGAGAGGATAATCTGACACTATATGGCTTAACCCTTGTGTTTACAAATGGGGTCCAACCGACCCCACACCCATATCACTTGTATCAGTTGCCTCAGTCCTCGCACGCACAAGGGTTAAAAGAATCACATGAAGTTGCACAGAGCGGAGCATTTCGGGGCATCCGCGATCCGAGTAGAAGAGGACGATTGTCTGCCACAAGATGGCAGCAGAGAGCAATCCAGATTAGGCTCGGAACACGCGAAATGTAAAAGATACCTGAGCTGACGTAAAACTAAAGGCTTTCCACTTAAAGAGTCTATCGATGATTATTTACATTTTTAAGAAAAGGTAAATGAAAACATTTTCCCCAGACCTTATTCTCCTTTGCTACATTTAAGAGATGTATTTCCTATCAGAAATTATTTTATTGGTTAAATGACAATAAATTTAAATCCAAATTTATTTATAGTTGTGAATCATTTTGGTTCCTAACGACAGCTCGGTTAACAATGAGCCTTTTTTCTGTGAGTTGTGAGTTGAATTGATAAACAAAAAAAATATATATATATATATATATATATATTTTTTTTTTTTTGTTTGTTTGTTTTTTTGGTTTTTTTTGTTACTTTTATCTTTGTGTGAGCCTACCTAAATGTTCTGTCACTTTGCATCTGTTAGACCTGAATTTTCCCACTGTGGGACAATAAAGGATATTTCTGTTCTGTGTTTTGGTCACTTCCTGTGTCTGTTTGTATTGATGTCACTGGAAAGGGTGAAACATTTGTTTTTAATGTTTGTTTTTTTATTGTTTGCTTTGGACAAAGGTTCACAATAAAGAAATATTTTGAGAAGTGACAAATTTATTAAGAAGGAAATTGCTGAAACCCTTATTTGTAGCCTTGTTTGGGAAGGTTTTACTGGGTTTTCTGAGATGCTTGGGAAAAGGAAACTGAATAAATTGCTGTTTTAATTTCTTCTTTACTAAAGTAACAATTGACTTTGTTGTTTGCTATTGACAATAATGTTGCTGTAACGTTTTTATAGTGTCTGTCAAATTTTCTACAGTTACTGGAGGCAGCATGCTGCGCAGTTGAATCCAGAACTGTTCTGTAACGCTGCAGCTGGGAGAGAGCCTATTATCGGACAGGGTCAGTGGGCGGGGCCTCAGTGGCTGGGGCCACTCCCTCTGTCGGCCCTGATTTGCATAAAGAGCAGTGAAAGTTCGGAGCGAGGCAGAAGGAGGAGCAGCTGACTTCAGGATCCAGAGACGGAGCTTCATCTCGCCAGAGGGGGAAATTACAGTAAGTTCAGCCGCAGCTGGAACTTTTCAGTCTCTGAGCCCAAACTTTGAGTCCGTCTTTAAAAAACCTTTTCAAACATTCATTTATTCTGTGCATGACATGCTTATGTGTTGTACTCTGCACTACTTTAATTTCAACACAATTTAAGAGCATGATGAAAATAATTTCAAAACCCAAGGAGTCTGTTTCTACGCCTGACTTTTAGTTGACATGCCCTGACCTCCTCTTTATGCCTATTATTGACTTTGTTTCTTCATCAAATAAGTGCAATATGAATTCAAAGAGTCCAAGGTTAACATGATTTAAAATGGAGACTGCTTGTAATTACAAAGTGATTTAACTTTTTCTTCTTAGTGGCTGCTTGCACTGTTTGGCAAGGGTTACTCAAAGAGTTGCTGGGATTCTTCAAATTGACATTTTGACCTTTTCAGTCAATCCATAAACCTCTTCCATCCCTGGCGGGAGAAAATGTTCGCGTCACAACAAACCCTTAAATACTCCTTAGAGCAGAGCTCCTACAGGAAAATATCAGACAGCGTGATTCCCGTTTCATATTTCAGGTTTTCTGATCCGTGTTTAGTTTTCCCTCAAACCGAAGGAAATCGTGCACAGCCTCAATGTGTTCAGATGTTTCAGCTCCAGCGTCACCCAGTCTGCATGCCTCATGATCGCTGTGGGAAGAGAGAGCCGCTGAGAAAACCCAGCTTGGATCAAAGCACAACCAACTGCCTAATGATGGCGGTGCTGTTGTTCGCCCGTCCAGAGGCCGGAGCCTCATTCCACCCGTTCCCCGTGTGCGGATCAGCTTGTGTAACTGCTGCCACGTTACAGTGAGGAAAGCAGAGTCTGCAGCCAGATGTTTTCACACTACACAGGACAGGCACATCTGCAGTGAAGTCATCCAATAACACAAGTTCCCTGCATGTTTTTCAGTCCAGTAGTGGATGTTTTCTTGGTTCTGGAATGACATGTTAATCCTGTTTTATGGCTGTTTGTTATGTTTCTACATGTGAGGCTTAACAGTTAAAAAAAAACCCCATGACATCCACTAGCTGCAGTGACAGAACATTTTCAAACTGTGTTTGTTGTCCAAGACTTTAACTGGACAGTTGGGAACTATATGTAACCGGTCCTGTGGGTTCTTCTGGGATGTGAGGTGGTGTCTCTGTAGATCCAACTCATTCCTTGTTGTAGGACAGGGTTGCTTCACCGGCCATATTTTAGGGTGTTTGCCCAGAAAGTCTGGTTTGTTTGGGGAGGTTTAATTGAACTCTGAACAAGACCAGGAAGGTGAACATTCGTCCGCCTACAGACCTGGGCTCGGTTGAAGTGAACTTTGGTGCAGTTCAATTGTACATGAGGATGCCAAGTGGACCAGAGACCTCTCCAAAAAAGTGGACTACAGTGGACTACGTTCTGGGGAAATACAGCCAAAACAAACACAGTACTCTAGCGATAGCGGGAGAAATGGCTCATTGTCTTTTACCAATGACTAAATCACTAAAATCTGATGGCACTCAGTTTTCATTTACATTTCGTGAAGAAAGAAGTGATGCTCAGTGTCGTCCTCTGAGGTTTTTGTGTTACTTCCTTTAGTGGTTTTTGGTAGCTCAAAGGATTTTGTTCATCTAATGCAGTGTGAAAGTGAACCGCACCAGTCAAAACTGTAAAAAAATGTGGCAATTTTGGTCTCTAGTCGAACAAAATCTACCAGATTAGCAGGTGTGAAAACACCCTACACTCTTTGATAACAGCAAACTCAAAAAAGGTTGTGCAAAGCTGACTAAATGATCTGGCACCCTGCAAACCTTTAGTTTTGTGACACCAAACAGGCACTGTCCCACAAACTGACACTGTTCCAGCCTCTCTTTTTCAATGTCTATTAGTGAAGTTCCAGTTGAGTGGGTTATCAGTTTGTTTGACTGTGACTGCAGTCGGGTCAGGTCGGGTCAGTTCCACTCATTCACCTGCAGACTAAAGTCTTCACTCTGCCTAACACTGGCAGATTTTTGTGCCGACCCAACTTGCCAGCTGACTATAGTGCAGAGTGATGGCGACTTTATCTGACTGGAAATTTAGGCCGAAACTGGGGCGAATATCGTCCCAAGTTTTAATCGACTGCTAGCAACTTTTAATGACTGCTCCTTCTTACTTATTTTTATTTTAACAGTTCCTATCAAAATGTTGGCCAAACAAAAGCTATCCTACTGCATTGGCATATTCTTGGTGGTGTTGAGGCTGGCCCACGCCCAATACGAATACCTCGGATACCCACCGGGCTACCCAGACCCTGAACAGGAACAGTACACCCCTCCGGTCCTGGCTGCAGATACCCCCAGGATTCAGCTCCGACTAGCAGGACAAAAGAGGAAGCACAACGAGGGTCGAGTTGAGGTTTACTACAACGGTACATGGGGTACTGTCTGCGACGATGACTTCACCATCCATGGTGCCCAGGTGGTGTGCAAGGAACTGGGCTATCAGGAAGCAGTCTCATGGGTCCCATCTTCTAAATATGGGAAAGGAGAAGGTAAGGCACAGACATTCTCAATACATGACATGTATTATTTTTGTACATGGCATTTATTTACATCCCACAGGTGCGTAAACTAAGGCTGGGCGACCTCACAAATTTATCAACCATTGATAATAGGCTGAGCCATTCACCAGTTGATCTTTTAAGAGGGATTTTTCTTTTTCTTTTTGGCATTTGAGTTGCTGTCTTAATTAATAACAATGCTTGACTGAAGCCACAAGATGCAGCCCATGGAAAAAAAACAAAAAAACAAATTCCGTTTTTAATGGTGCACGCAAACTCCTTCCAGCTGCAACCAAAGCTTTTATTTTCCGTAGAGTTCCTCCAAGTTCAGCAGTGATTTATTTACTCAAACTTATAACAGAAAGGCAGCATCCTATAGAAAAATACATTTATTTAAATAGTACCCTAAACCTGTGATGGATTGGTGACCAGTCCAAGGTCTAACTTGCCTCTCGTTCACTGGAGATCGGCACCAGCACCCTTGGGAGCCCCACAAGGGATAAGTGTGTCGTTCTGCCTAGAAAATGTCCGCTGTGCGAGTATATCACCCATAGTCACCAGTCACCTGATGAACATTGGTTGGGAAAATGTTGCATATCGCAAAACCTTAGTGTAAACTTGAAATATTTTGTGGCAACCAAACCAAGGCAGAGTGTTGAATGCTAATATGATGAAACCTTCATTTCTGTTTTATCCCATAAGGACCCATCTGGTTTGACAATCTCCAGTGCACTGGAAAAGAGAGGACGCTGGCTCTGTGTCCATCCAACGGTATTGGTGTTTCTGACTGCAAACACACCGAAGATGTAGGCGTGGTGTGCAGCGACCGCAGGATCCCTGGATTTAAATTTGTCAACACATTGCCCAATCATGTGGAGGTAATCTTCTCCAAAAGCTGCATGCGTTTTTTATATTTCCTTATTATTATTGTCCTTGTGGACTGTGGGCCTCGGAGATACCAGCCGGTGCTTGTGGTTTGTTCTGATGTAACTTCTCTCCAACAGATTAAAAATTTAATGTTTTTCTTGTTATTTGAGCTTGTTATTTAACCTGACAAACTGGCCTCTTCTGAATTCATATTCTAATTCATTGAATATGACTGTACTTCCCTTCTAATTTCAAAATAGAAGAACCTACATAAATAAAGGGTGTCAAGAGTAAAACACTCAAGTTTTCTTTGGCAAAGACATTTCATAGGGTTTTGTTATGAATTATTTAATTAGGAATGGGGAGAGATTTTGTTACATCCATAAAACTCATCATGAGCCCTAATGAGACCTTGTGGTGAATATGCAGTCACTGATTGTGTAGTCTCTAAAGTAGGGTTAGTAAACAGAATTCCTGATTTTCTGAAAGTTGAAAACAAATCTAAACTGTAGCTCTCTCACAAAGACAGAAATTCTTCTATTATTATTGGTAAAATTATCAAAAAAAGAAGATCCTTTTTATATAGCACTTTTTCAGCAACAAGGCAGTTCAAAAATCTAGCTTGTAGAAAGGATTTCAAGCACAAAATAGTGTTTTTGTCCCAATGCTTAACTCAGAGTCATTAAGGATGTTTTCACACCTGGTAGTCCAGTACACTCAGTTCAATTAGGGGCCAAAGTTGCAATGTTAGCTACATTTTCAGTTGATGCGTTTTACTTTAAAAATGCACTATGTCAAACAATCCAAACTAAGTGAAAAACTTGTTCACCCCTTTGCCTGCACCAAAAACTACTGAAGGAAGTGACAAGAAAACTCCTGAAGAATACACTGAGTGCAACTTCCATCTTCACAAAATGTAAACAAAAATGGACTAGCACCAGATTTTAGTGGTTGAAGGATTTCTCTTTTGTATTTGGGAGAAAGCCACGAGCCATTTCTTGTTTTTGTTTTGGTTCTATTTACCCAGAATGCCCTGTATTATAGTTTGCTTCCTGCTCTTGGAGCCGTCTCTGATCCACTTGCCTTCACATATGCATTGGAACTGTGCCAGAATTAACTTCAACTGAACAGAGGCCGAGGTTTGTAGGAGTCTGTGTCACAGTTCGATTGAGCATTCACACCTCCTCAACCAAGCCTTTCTAGCCAAACAAACCAGAATTCCATTAAAGCAGGGCTGCTGTGAATGCGCCCTGAGATACCGTTTGTCTACAGTGGCTTCTCAGGCTTAATTTTTCCTTTTCTATTTCTAAAATATGACCAGTTTCCTCCAATTTCTTGACTGCACCATCTGCGTATGATGAAGCCGTGATAAATGGAGAATTGGCACAAGAGATTAGAAAAGGAGTCTTGTGGGTTGAAATGTTTGCAGACGACACTGTGGTATTATGTGGAAAACAGGCTGGAGAGGTGCAGCTATGAGAGAGGAGGAATAAAGACTGAATGTGAACAAGACACGGAGCAGTGAAGCTGTGATGTACTGGGTCGATGAGTTTAAGTACCTGGGGTCAGTCTTCTAAAGTTAATGGTGAGTTCACACCAAACACGTTTTGAGCATCAGGGGAGTCTGGTTTACATTCAAAGTCTACGTGGAGGCGCATAGTGATGTTGCGAAGTGTTTGGAACATCTAGTGCGGCACGATTTGAACTATTTGGAGCGTTGTGAACGTTTAAAGTGTCGAGCATGACCAACGTGTCCCGACGCTCCACATAGATTTTGAATGGAAACCGGATGTGCCTGACGCTCAAAAGGCGCTTGGAGTGAATGCACCATAGCAGGCAGCGCACAGTAGAGGTAAACAAAAAATGCTGCAAGATTTGACTTATCCAAGGGACAGCTCAGATTGAATCCTTGTCAGAAAAATGTAAATGGGTAACATTCAAATTTAGAGGGGATAGACTGTATGGCCTTGCCCTACCCTCTGGAAACCTCGGTCTCTGTGTAGGAATTGTGGGGATATTGTTCCAAACAAGATGGATATAAACAGATAAAGCAATTACTAAGAGAACTTTACAAAGAGTGTGATGCCATTCTATCAAACTATAAGACCGTAAAAGACGTTTTGTTTAAAAAAATGAATGACGTCAAATTTTAAGGCTAAAGTTTCCTGATATGTTGGAAGTCAAAAAGTCTTGATGCTTCATATTCACAATGTTACTTACAGTAGGGGATTTCTACACAATCCCTACAAGGAAAATTCTTAGAGTCAGACTTTTTGTATGCAATAAACATTTACCCAACCCAAACCTCAGTATAGTGGACCCCAGCTATTCAAAGGGATTTGGAACCACAGCTGCCTGCGCATAGTTCAAATCCATGAATACTTGAGGCTTCCTCTAGTTGTAATAGTTCACACACCAAAAATGCCCTAAGCAGCATTAATACACACACCGTCTTAACTTGCTTTAACACTGCTGTTGAAGCTAACATCTTGGTCTTCTTTTGTGCGCACTTGGACAAAAGATTAGGTGGGGACAGCTAATCAGCTTCACGGAAAATAAAATAAAATAAAATAAAATAAGTGTAGCTCCTGGATTGTTGTGAATTTGCAAACACCAGCCAATAGTGTGTCGAGTAGCATTGTGCCCAGTCATTTCAGCTCACCAGGCTGTGATCCACAAATAGACAGATTTTCCATGAATAAATTGGAGTTACGTTCCACAGGAAAATCCGAGAATAGTGATTACTGAGGCTGTACTTGGAATGTTCCTGTCAGATGTGACCATGTAGCTCTGGATTCAGAAAACAGTACTGCTAAAAAAATCTCTTTGGGTTTTGTTCTACAAAACTCAAAATTGATAGCTAATCCCAGGGTCCTTTAAAAATAGTCTTAAACGTCTCGGTGAAAGTGAAGCTGAACAGGTAATTATGAGGCGTTTGTGCTCATAACTGTCGAGCCAACCCTTTTAAAGCCCTTCAGACCGGACTGAGCAGCAAGCTCCAAGCTACTACTGCCAGTCCAATGTGTTCTGCACTCCTTGCAGGCCTCACACATTCCAACGTTGTGAGCTCACTGCAGATCGAACTTAATGCTGTGACTGTTATCCTTTCTTTCTCTTTTTCTTTTTTTTTTGTTGCTTCTCCTTGGGAAGCTTAGGAGCTAACACAGACATTTCCTCCAGGAATTAATAGTGAATGTAAAGTAGAGTTTAATTTAAGAGGAAGTAATGGGCATTGATGATGCAAGCAATTAGTAACTATGGTACCACACTTGAATTTGTGGTGCCAAGCAAGTTTGATAAGTCACATCATTTGATCAAGTCAATATAAAAGATTTATTAAAGCGGCAGTATTATGTAAAATCGACTTGTTTTAGCTTTACATCATGTTATAATGTTATTCCAGGAGTTTTGCTTTGATTCTTTCATGCATGTTTAAGAAATAATTTAATCTCCTGTGGCAACCATTCAGCTGTGCATAACGCCTGGTTGGGCCTAGCTCCACCTTTGAGGTTCAGCTCCTCCTCAGAGCTGCCATTTCCAAGCTTCAGAGCTTCCACCTCCCACGTGACTCCCCCACTCAGCTCCTTAAGACTAGCCAGCAGCAATTAGCAATCACCTGGTAGAACAGAACATCAGCTGAGCTCTTTATAGGAGTAATGGTAAAAATGTTGTTTGTGATGACTTCCTGAAGGTGTAGTGTTGGAAAGAGCAGGACTTTCTTAAAGAGACAGAGGCCCAATTTTAAGGTATTTAATTACAAAGTCAAAATTATTTCATGTCATATTGGAAATTTGTAGCATTTTTATAACAACTGAAGGTAACATAGTTACTTAATTGTGGCTGGAAAACCCATAGCACTGTCCCTTTAAGGTCCCAATCATTTCATAAAAATTGAGTTAGGATATTTTAATCTAAACTGATTGCTTTGACATCCCTGTTTGAGTTAAAAATGGTATCAACAAACTCAGATCACAGAGGGCTTTGTTTCAGACACAGTGTTGTTGTATGGACTGTTCCATGGTGTTATTGCTTAGTGTGTTTTGGGGGAAACGTCTGTGCATCTGAACAGCTGATATTGTTTTGGAAAGGCTGATTTAGTTTATTAATATACTGCCCAACAGTAGTTGTTTTCAGACGGCAAATAAACTCAAGATGAAGAACTGACACATATGACACACAGCTGATATAGCGGTAGTGTGAGCTGCTCACGACGGTGTTGCCCACCATGGCATGACAGGAGGGCTACTTGATTCACAGACTATTTCAAATTGATATTTATTTGGAGAAATAAACGGAAAAAGATGGAATATTTGTGTACCACTTACTACAAAATGAATATTGAAGTATTTCAAGCAATATTAAAGTGAACTGAATTGTGACGTTTTGAACAATACTTCGCCTGGAGGTACAAAGAAATATTTTTCCAATTGTGAAAATTGTAAAAATGTTCACAAATGGAAATTTTCACCTGAAGGGAAGAGGTGCACCGATAAATCAGCCAGCCAATAAATTGACCCCGATTTTCTTAATTTTGGGAGATCAGTGATCAGCAGTGATCACAGTTAATAAAAATCACTCCACTGTTGCCAACTCTGCAACTTTACTGCAATATTTATCAATATTTCAGATCAAAAAAAAAAATCAGTATTGGCCAAAATAGCTTTTTAAAGATTGGTAGTCAGTGAACGGTCAGAAAACTACAATCGGTGCAGCCCTACTGAGAGCGGCAGGTCCCATCTTCCCAACGACAATTTGGTTAAAGACGTTTCTTAACGGAGGATTATTTCCCCTCGCTAAATGAAAGCTCTCGATGTTTAGCTTAGTGTTTACCAGGAGTGCTAATAGATGACCTTGGCTCTGTAGAAGGAGATGTCCTTGGATTTTAGAGACAAGAAGTAGATTATGATTTTCTCCACGTAGTGCAGATGGACATGTCTAGACGTATGGAGCCAGACTGGGATGATGGCCTAAAAAACCCCAACAAAACCAAACAAAAAAGACCTTCAGACTCAACTTTTCCATTTACTGAAATAAGTCAGATGGGCCCCCAGCATGTAAAACACACCCAGCTGGGAGCAGCGCTCCACCGCTGTGGCCTGGCCCCATCATCCAGGCAGGCGCGTTGTAATGGCAGCCATGAACTGTATGTTGCTGGGGGGTTTTAGTGGTTTGGGATGATTATTAGGCTGTAGAGACTCTGTCAGGTGAGCCAGAATAACCCACACAGGAAATAGTGAGAGAGTGAGGTAAGACGGAGGTGAAACGTGAAGCCTTCCCGGCTGCCGCTGCTCACCCCGTCAGCCCCGTTCACGTTCTCCTGCATTCTCTGGCATTTTGTGACAGACACAAAGTAAACATGTCATTCCATGACTTTGCTCTGCGGTCTGAGGTTCCCTTGGTTTGCATTCGGCTCTGTCTCTCTCAGCAGTCCAGTAAACAACACAAAGTGACCGTCAGTTGTGCTGCTCTGAAGTCGCTGTCACATCATCCTTCCACTTCCTGCTTATCTGTCCATTTATGGCTTTGAAGAAGTCCACTGACCTCCAGTTTATTCTGATTTGGGGCATGATAAATGATAGACAAATAGAAAACACATCCGATAGAACTTTCAATAATTTCACTGAACTCTAACCCAGAACTGCACAGCATTCTGGGAGATGTAGGCAAAGGAAAGGGCAAAGGGCAAAGGTTGGGCTTATTTCAGATATTTAAAACAAAGAATGAATCAATAATTATTGATATTGATGGATATGAAATCCTCATATCATGAAAAGTTTTTCTGAGGTTCAACCTTCAATTGTCTGAAAATGCAGAAATAATCCTGTGTCAGTTCGCCCGTTTCTTTTTTGTGTCTCTGCTCTGTCTTCTCAAGCTTGTGGTCGAACCTGGCTTGTACTGAGCCCAGTTCTGGTTCTGCTGGAGCTTTCTTCCTGTTAAAGGGGAGTTTTTCCTCTCCACTGTTGTTCCATGCATACAGCATCAGCGCAGGCAATCGTCACTACATGCTGGTCCAGAAGGAGTAAATGCTCCAAGTCAATGAGTCGATGCAATCTGCTGAGTTTCCTTAGAAATTTTTTAAATCACTTTGCATAATTAACAGAGCTGACTGTGCAGTTTGATAGGACCGATTTGAATGTATGTGTGATTGAATTGATATGATTTTTTGTTTTGTTTTGTTTTTTTTGCTTTGCCTCTTAATCCCACTCTTCCCCTCCACTTTGGGAGTTTGTGTCAGTGAGCGTAGAGAGGCAGAGCCAACTTCCTTAAACTGAACAGGGACATAAAGAACCAACCAGATCACGGCAGGTAAAAGCCAGGAAAAGAAACAAGAATCATAAGCACAACAATAACGGCAATAAAAAATAACAATGAGTTGATAAAAATTCAAAAGTAAACTAAAAGTGCCCGCTTACAAATGGAACAAATGCTTTTAAAACCAATCAACATTTTATTGCAAACTAAAATGTTGTGTTTGGATGAAGCAGTAAATGGTGCATATTATAGGAGAGTAACTGACTTTAGTAGAGTGTGCGCATGCTGTTTTATCTTGTTTTTGTTACGCTGCTCAAGATACTTTTAAATAAAATGTTTTAGTAATATTATTAAAAGTCCATATTTATCATGAGGAGTAGAGCTGCGTGATATATTGTAAATATATCATCATCGCACTGAGGTAATGTGACATTAACATTGTAATGTGACAATGCAAAGCTAATGTCACATTACATTAACACTGTAATGTTAATTAACAACATTAAAAACATTTAGTAGTTACAATAAGCATTAAAATGGTTCCAAATACTGTTTGGAATGCAGAATTTTGCTCCATATTACTGGAATATGGAGCAAAAACATCCCTGTAATAGTTTACACTGCTTTTTATGCCAGTGATATATTATACCTTCTGGATGCAGTCTCTATGATTCAGATGGTAGCTGAACATATTAAAGCTAAACAAAGAGTAGAGGAAATATTCATTTGAAAGACAGAAGAGAGAAAAATCCAAACTAATATCATCTCAGTGTTGGAACTGCTTGGCCTTCTGGTATCAGGCTGCTGTGTTGGGCACATTCAGAACATTTGTCTAAGGACGGCGCTCAGCGCTGGCTCAGAGCGCAGCGCTCTCAGTAATTAGGATTAGGAGTCATTTGGTGGATGCCTGCATTTGTATCCCTTCCCTTTGAGGATTAGAGCCATGTGTTGCTGGTTTTCTGGTGTGGATTTTATCCGGTGCGAACACGATTCACATTAAAGATTTGACCGCACAACCTAAAGTTAGATGGCTTGTTAACCTGCTGTCCCCGCACTCGAATACACCGGACCGGGCATGATGGGAAACGAGCCAAACACAGAGAGCGAAACAGTTTCCAAAAATTTTTTGTGCCCTTCTGCTCAAGTGAGTTTTTATTGCTCAAACGCCTAATGTACTCTCAGTGGAAA
This sequence comes from Poecilia latipinna, assembly GCF_001443285.1. Taxonomy (NCBI): domain Eukaryota; kingdom Metazoa; phylum Chordata; class Actinopteri; order Cyprinodontiformes; family Poeciliidae; genus Poecilia; species Poecilia latipinna. Next base: position 915 of record NW_015114700.1, on the reverse strand, counting down.
GCAGCGCTGTGGATTTTTATTTTTTTCTTCTTCTTTTTTAACCTGCTTTAGCTCATTATGAGACATTCTGATCCCTGAGTACTGCAGTCATTTTCCACAAGCTTCAACTTTTATGCCATGTTGAATCACTTCATTTCCATTAAGTCATTGTCTCTGTAATTTATGCTCCAGTTTGGCTCAGAGTGTCCCAGTGCTGTGAAGCATCTGTTTCCAGTTTGTTAACAAAAGGCCCATTTTAATGGTTCTGAACAGAGGAAGTGAGAGGCAACGTTCCCTGTTTTCTGTAAATAACTGCAAAAACCACATGATCCTAGAATCCCATGCACCTGGTCAGACAGTCATTGCAAAAAATTTGCTCACTATATTTTTGCTTCACATCTGCACTGAATTCATACTGAAGATCGCACCAAACACATTCAGGATTAAATCTGCTCATTAAAGCTGCAGTATGTAACTCTTATGAAAAATTGTTTTGTTTTTTCATATTTGTTGACACTGTCACTATGTTGTGACAATATGGCATGAGACATAATCTTTGAAAAGAATCAAACTCATCTGCCTTCTCCCAGTAACTAGAAACAACCAATCTTAGTGCTGTCAATCACCTTCTGTAAGGCGCTGCTCATTCTCTCCTTCCTGCTCAGGCTAGTTAGCATGGCTACCAATGACAGTGGATAAACGGTTTTTCTGTAATGTTCAGTTGTTTAGCATGTTCAACAGCAGATTGATTGACAGCACTAAGACCCGCCTCCTGGCTCTGATTGGTTGTTTTAGTTGGGAGTGGTGCATTTCTTCAGACGGCAGCAGTATCTCAGGCAGGAGGTGGATGAGATCCGTCTTTTCATAGATTATCTGTCTCATGTTATACTGTTACAACCTGGTGACAGTTTTAATGTAAAAGGCATATTACTTTTT
>NW_015114699.1:108359-112364 GCF_001443285.1 Poecilia latipinna | reverse complement strand
ATATATATACACACACACACATTGTTGAAAATGGCTACTTCAAAACCGATGAATCAAAAATGTGCCGCACACGGAGCAGAAAATCAGCCAACACAGAGCAATCAGACTTTACCTATTTTATTCTTTTTTTAGCACTAAAAAAAGGAGACGCTTACCCTTACAGACTAGGTGTGAATGTGACAGAGTCTATACAGCATCTGATCAAAAACGGGAAGATTTGTTTACTATACTCAAAGAATGCACCCAGTAGTCATCAGATGTCTGACGTCAGTTTTACATCAACTAAGTTTCTATTTCCTTGGAGACAGGAGTCTGAGGAGTTTCTGTATGTGTTACAATTACAAGGGCTTTTGTGTGAAAATATGAAAATGTAGTGTGTGAAAGCATGTGAGTGTACTTGACCTTGATAAGCGCCTCAACAATATACACAGTCTCTTTCACACACAGAGTCAGTCTTTTTTCTTCTAGTTTCTAGTCCTAGTTATGTTATCCATTGATTTATTCACAAACGAGTCTACCAGTATATACATATACACATATATACAAGTTCACACAATAGTTCCTAAACTTTTAAGTATATATGAAAACAGGATTAACAACAACAGTAATAGCAAAAACTTTCAATAACGTGCAACTGAGTAGGATGACTTTGTCAAAATGTACATGATGTGGATATTAAACTGTAAAATTATAACAGGAAATGTAGAATACGGTGAGTCGGTGCAGAGGAAGTGATCTGCAGTAGTAGCGGAAATTTTTATCAAACATGTCTAAAAAACTGCAATAACTATATGTAAATGCCAGTAGGGAAGTAAACATTTCTTGATTTTGTTGAGAGCAGTGATTTGATTCACTAATTTAACAGCAGAATGGACTTTTTTTTTGTACATTATATTTTTTAAAATGTTTAGAATGAATTTAAAAGAGCCAGAAATGAATTGTGGTTCTGTTGAGCATTGTGATGTCACTTAGGCTGACTTGTCATCAGAGACTTTTGGAACGTTTGTCAATAAGAGAGCAGTTCCTATAGGAATTCATCCATTTGAAGAGAGAGACGTCAAAGATATTACTGCAAGAAATTCAGTTGAGAATCAGGTTTTCAAGTAAGTATTTATTTAGAAATTAGTGAGGCAAAGAAAAGAAATGTAATTTTGTGCTAGAGTTTTTTGAAAGAATTGTTCCAGCGATGTTGCAAATAGGTTAAGCAAGACAAGTTGTTAGAAATAAGTTTTGTAACTCTTCTAACCATTTTAGTAACTTTTTGATGTAAATATCAAATGTATCATTTGTGTATTTAGCACCTTTGTTGCATATTTGCGAACTTCATTGAAACAGCAGAAAAATATTAAGGATTTACATGTTTTTTTAAAAAAAAAATGTTCTTCAAGTTCTATATAGTTTATGATTTTCACACATGAAATTATAAATTAAATTTGATAGGTAACTAAATGATGATCTGATTGACATTAAATGAAGTTTCAGATATATTACATCATTAAATTTACAATGTTTACTATGAAAATGACTTGGTGTTCTCTGTTATGTTATACATTTTAGACATGCTTTGTGCCAGTCACCGACCACCTTTCCATGTCTTTGTGTTTTTTACAGTCATGCTAAGAAGAAGTGAACGATTGAGAACCAATGGCTATTATGACATCAATGGAAAACCAGTTGTGTCATATTGAGAGACCCCTTTCAGGTATATTAAATCAGCATTTTTTTTTTTTACATTTTTGTTTTATACAGTCAACTGCTGATCAATGTACATCTTTACTCACTTGTATGTTTTCTGTCTTGGGACAGAAGGAGGCGCAGAACAGGTCGCCCTGTAAACCGACCTGTAAATCAGGAGGGGACATTTAGAGAGAGTCAAGAGGTGAATGTCATTCACCAACAAAACGTCTTTGTCGTCATCATTGGTGTTTTTGTCGCTTTTGGTAAATACTCTCCTTCTACAAATAGTCGGTTTGGAAGTGTTATAGAAAGTCTGTATTTTAAATGTTATCTCACATCATCTGCTCATGTTCATCAGCTTGTATTTGTCGGATGGTTTCTCTGCAATCGCGACCTTCAGAGTTACCTGTAACACCAACTCTAACAGACATGGTAGGCTTTCTCTTCCTAATCTTAACACTGATTTAAATATTCTAAGCAAACATGAGAACAAGCAGTTAACTATTATATTGTGTACAGGTTACAATCTCTGGAAGTAAGGATCAGGGACGTCTCTCCAAGCTGCAGTTGATGCAGTCAAAGCTTGACTACCTTCTACCACAAGCAAATCTGTGGCCCAACTTTGCTCTGGAGTCTCAAGGTGAACCATTACAAATAAGATCATGAACTAGTTTTCAATTTTTCAGTATTACACTTTTCTGACTCACATTATTTCTGATTTTGTGCTTTGTGAACAGGAGCAATGATTTTAGCCAAAACGACATCAAAACCTTATCAGAGCCATAAGGCATGTCGATTGTTTGGAACATCTTTCAGGCTACCACCTATGGGCCCAAACATTGTTATTAAGGTTTGAATGACATTAAGATCATTAAATAAGTTTCAGGAAATGTGGTGTTTCTTTTTGATATAATATTAGGCTTGAGGATTTTCTTTTCTCTTAGTCTTGGTACCCCACCTAAACTTTATTTTGTTCTCTGTTTTCAGGGAAGAACACATTTGAATCCAGGACAATGCTGGGCCTTTGCAGATTTTCCAGGACGTTTAGACATTGCTCTGTCCCACAAAGCCAACATAACGCATGTGTCCCTGGGACATATTACAAAGATGGTATCCCCCACTTCCTCAATCTCTAGTGCCCCTAGAGAATTTTCTGTCTATGTAAGTCAAGTAAAATGAGTGTCAAAACTGTGAAACATATATATCCACCTGTAGTATATTTTAGCCTTTAAAATGTGATAGTAGTGATTCAGTAGGACATCATTTGATCACATTCTAAACTATTCAAACCTTCTGTCTGCACTAATGAATTTTCTGCTCATCTCAGGATCTGATATGTTTTTAGAGACACCAACTTTCACATATATAGAAAAAACAAGATAATGAACTGCATTTCTATCTCATTTTGACTCAGGGAAAGAAGCATTTAGAAGATGAGGAGAGTCATTTGGGAACTTTCCTGTATGATCAAGATGGAGACCAATTGCAGACATTTAAAGTTCCTGTAAATATGTCAAATTTATATTTTATTAACCAAATACAGTTATTACAGAAGCCCAGAGTGACTGACCTTGTTATAAATATTGAGCATCTTTCCTAACATACAACCAGAAGTTTCTTCACTGGGTATTACTAGCATTCAATATAAAAAACCCACTTTAAATAAAATGGCAGATACAGTATTATTGTTCATTCAAAATGCTCCAATGAAAATTTCTATTTAAACCATAAAATATTATGTTAATTCTGCACTTCCAAAGGTGTTGAGTGAGAATGTAACTGATAGATAGCATTGAAAAATTAATGAGTCAAGTTTGTAGCAATTATGTTGTCTAGGCCAGTGTTTTTCAACCTTTTTTGAGTCAAGGTACATTGAAAAAATCACAAAGCACACCACCAACTAAAAATGTAAACAAAGATACTCTGTAGCTGCCTATATTACATATATAGTCATTCTTATCAAAGTGTCTCGAGTAGGAATCAAACACAAAAATGTATTTTTATCACATTTTACATTTCTTATTTCAAATTGCATGTAACGTGCACTTCAAAAATACACCTGAACAGGGCCACAACAATGTGGTCTATCAAAGTGTCTTGAATAGGAATCAAATAAACACAAAAATGTATTTTTATCACATTTTGCATTTCTTATTTCAAATTGCACATAACATGTCCACTTCAAAAATACACCTGAACACCTGAACAGTGTCACAACACTGGTGTGTGATGCATGAATGTAGTAACATTCATGCATCATTAATTCTCGTTTTAATGTAAAATGCTCTATACCTACTGCCATCTAGTGATAATAAAATTACATGATTA
>NW_015114699.1:102676-106032 GCF_001443285.1 Poecilia latipinna | reverse complement strand
TTTTGTTCTCTGTTTTCAGGGAAGAACACATTTGAATCCAGGACAATGCTGGGCCTTTGCAGATTTTCCAGGACGTTTAGACATTGCTCTGTCCCACAAAGCCAACATAACGCATGTGTCCCTGGGACATATTACAAAGATGGTATCCCCCACTTCCTCAATATCTAGTGCCCCTAGAGAATTTTCTGTCTATGTAAGTCAAGTAAAATGAGTGTCAAAACTGTGAAACATATATATCCACCTGTAGTATATTTTAGCCTTTAAAATGTGATAGCAATGATTCAGTAGGAAATCATTTGATCACATTCTAAACTATTCAAACCTTCTGTTTGCACTAATGAATTTTCTGCTCATCTCAGGATCTGATATGTTTTTAGAGACACCAACTTTCACATATATAGAAAGAACAAGATAATGAACTGCATTTCTATCTAATTTTGTCTCAGAGAAAGAAGCATTTAGAAGATGAGGAAACTTATTTGGGAACTTTCCTGTATGATCAAGATGGAGACCAATTACAGACCTTCAAACTTCCTGTAAATATGTCAAATTTATATTTTATTAACCAAATACAGTTATTACAGAAGCCCAGAGTGACTGACCCTGTTATAAATATTGAGCATCTTTCCTAACATACAACCATAGGTTTCTTTACTGGGTATTACTAGCATTCAATATAAAAAAACCCCACTTTAAATAAAATGGCAGATACAGTATTATTGTTCATTCAAAATGCTCCAATTAAAATGTCTATTTAAACCATAAAATATTATGTTAATTCTGCACTTCCAGAGGTGTTGAGTGAGAATGTAACTGATAGATAGCATTGAAAAATTATGAGTCAAGTTTGTAGCAATTATGTTGTCTAGACCAGTGTTTTTCAACCTTTTTTGAGCCAAGGTACATTGTTTTAATTGAAAGAAATCACAAGGCACACCACCAACCAAAAATGTAAACAAAGATACTCTGTAGCTGCCTATACTACATTCTTATCAAAGTGTCTTGAATAGGAATCAAATAAACACAAACATTTATTTTTATCATATTTTACATTTCTTATTTCAAATTGCACTTAACATGTCCACTTCAAAAATACACCTGAACACCTGAACAGCCACAACACTGTGGTGTGATGCATGAATGTAGTAACATTCATGCATCACTAATTCTCTTGTTTTAGTGTAAAATGCTCTGTACCTACTACCACTCATCCATCCATCCATCCATCCATCCATCCATTTTCTTTACACCCTTGCCCCTTACTGGGGTCGGGAGGGTTGCTGGTGCCTAATTACAATTTTGTAATTACGTTACACAATTAGGCCACTAGTCACTACTACAGCAGAGACACTCAAAGATGGCATTATTTGCACATAATTTGTTTTCAAAAAATATTTTAAGACCAATTACTGTATTTTCTGGACTATGAGTGCACCATACTATAAACCGTACCTTCAAAATTTTTGAAAACCCCTTCTCCCTGGAAACTTACATATATCAGCCGCACCGGGCTACAAGGCCGCTGGTATCTCTGCCGCTCTCGGTTTCCCATAAGGACCAGCAGAGGGCTGCATTCTAATAACTACTGGATATATTAAGGACGCAGTTCTCCGTCTCCAAATCGGTTTTGTTCACGCCGAGTTTACGTGCAGCGGCTCTATTTCCCTCCTGTACTGCCAGATCAATACTCCTCAACTTAGAAGCTGCATCATATGAGTTTGAAACCTTTTCTCCGTAATGCCTGCTGCTAAAATGTGCTTGTTTTTTTTCATATAATTTTATTTCAAACAATTAACATGAACATACATATGGACGTTAACTCAATGACAAATATTAAAAGATAATAATAATAAAAACAAATAAAGAATAATTACAGACATTCAGTCTCGCGAGACAAAAGTATATATTGGTAAAATAAAACGTTTTGTACTTTTTCAGTTATAGTTTTCATAAGAAAGTGTTCTAGGATTTGCTTGTTCTAAATGAAACTTAGCGCGTTCTTCTTTGATTTCCAATTTTGACTTCCAATGATTCACTTCCTGCTAAAGAGCCCCCTGGTGGTTTTTTGGCCATCATTTAAGGAGGAATTTTTTTTTTCTTGGCATAAATCTCATTAATAAGATTTTCATTATGTCTTATTAATAAGACTTTTATTGTGTCCTGACAACAAAAAAGCTAACCTTTCATTGTTACGGAGTGGAAGCTTCTTCAATCAGGACAGAGACTCTGATTTCTTTGACTGAACATTTCTGTTCACTTTTTATTGAGGAGAAACAGCAACAGCTGTTCGTTACCTAGCAACCAAAATCAACAGAAGTAAGACAGTGACAAAATACAGAACCAGATCCTGTTAAGCATTCTTCAAAATAAAAGACTTCCCCTATCCAAATAAATCATGCCTCGCACTTAAATATGTTTCACTTCAGCTTTTGCAATTATATACAATCATGTTAAATTTAGTTAATAATAATGTAAATTATGCTTAATGTACAATTGTAAATAAGTCACTTATAATGCAAATTTTACTTTACATATACAGTATGTGTAAAAAAAGTCACAACACAATAAGTTTTGTTGTCACAGTGTCACAACATAACATTTTGTTTTCTGGTTAGAAAAATATCAGTATAATTGCCTTGCTCGAGAAAAACTATGCAAAGTATATTTACAGCAAGACCAGTTTCACTAGGCTTCCATGCACTTTAAGACGGATCTCCTTTGTTTCTGCTGTCTGTTTGTAACTATGGCTTATCAGTCTAACCTCCCTAATTTGTATCTCTCTTGGTTTACAGGATGAGAACGTTGGTTCCTATGGCTTTGTGACTCTAAAGGTAAATAGTAACTGGGGTAATCCAGATTACACCTGCCTTTGTCATGTCATGTTATTTTTTAGGCTTAAGAGACAAAAGTTGGAAAAAGATCAATTCTCTTCGCGTTTAAATAACACAAAACAGCGTAAAAAGACCTCCACACAAGACCTTGTTTATTTACTTATTTTTACACCTGCCTTTGTCATGTCAAAGTGCATGGAGAACTAGCTCTATGAATCACAACACAGAGGAAAGGGGTAAGAGCTGTTGCCTTGCAGTAAAGAGATTCTGGGTGCTCCGGCTTAACTCCCACAGTAAAACCATCACTGTTAGGTTTATTTGGTCTGTCCAAATTCTCATTTGTGAGTGTGTACAACTAATATTGTAACTAAATCTGTCTTTCTTCTTTCAGAGGTTTGCTGACATGATTGTGTTTGTTGTATTTTTTATTATTTATTTTTGCCCTCTTGAAGCCAGCCAGCCTCGGCAGATGGCTGCTCATCCTGAGCCTGGTTCTGCTGGAGGTTTCTCCTTTTAAAGGGAGTT
>NW_015114699.1:84538-100672 GCF_001443285.1 Poecilia latipinna | reverse complement strand
TTGGCTCCTTCACACACGTAAATCTAAAGGTAAAGAGCAACTGGGGTAATCCCAAATACACCTGCCTTTATAACTTTAGAGTCCATGGAGTACTTGCTGAATGAAGATGATAACAAGGAGGAAAGGGGTAAAAGATATTAAAGGGGAGGAAAAGGTGATGTATATTCTCATCATCCATTTATACTGTAATAGTCTAGGTTTTGTTCTAATGGATTGAGAATGAGAGCTGCACAATGGGTCTGTCTGCACAGTGGCACACTTGATAGCACTGTTGCCTTTCAGCAACGAGGTTCAGAGATAGTAAAAGTGGCATGCGTGGGTTCTCTCCGGGTACTCCGGCTTCCTCCCACAGTAAAACCATGACTGTTAGGTCAATTGGTCTGTCCAAAATTTACTTGGGTTCGAGTGTGTATTGCATGGTTGATTGCCCTGTCTCTCTCAAAATAGAGCAGGATCCATTAAAACATCTTTTGAAATAATTCTTATTTTCTTAACCTTCTCCCAAAAAACCTTGGTTTTGTTGCATTGTTTTAAGCAATGTAATAGTGCCCCTTTCTCCACCATGCATACACAAATCTAGAATGATGGGGTTAAATTATTCAATTTTGCAGGAATGATGTATATTCCCATAGTCCATTTATACTGTAATAGTCTAGACTTTGTTCTAATGGATTGAATATGAGGGCCGCACAATGTGCAGTTGATATCGCTGTTGCCTTTAAGCAAAGAGGTTCAGAGATACTAAAAGTGGCATGCGTGGGTTCTCTCCGGGTGCTCCGGCTTCCTCCCACAGTAAAAACATGACTGTTAGGTCAATTGGTCTGTCCAGATATTACTTAGATTGTCCTAAGGAGTTGCACAATGGCGCAGTTGATATAACTGTTGCCTTTCAGCAACGAGGTTCAGAGATAGTAAAAGTGTCATGCGTGGGTTCTCTCCGGGTACTCCGGCTTCCTCCCACAGTAAAAACATGACTGCTAGTTTGCCCGTTCAAATTCTCCTTACTTGTGAGCGTGTGCTGCATGGTGGTTTGTCCTGTGTGTCACTGTGTTGCCCTGGGATGGATTGGCAACCTCTACAATTCCATGTTGTGAATTTAAGTTATATATTTTTTGCACCATTTAAAATGAAAACACTAACACTTTTACATAAACTGTTGTTACATTTAACACAAACTGTCTGAGAGCATTAATATATTCAAACATAAACTCTGTAAACAGTGCAGCAGCACTACTTTCCTTTATGTCCCTTTTTTAACATGTGTAATGTAAACTAATATTGTTACTAAATCTGTCTTTCTTCTTTCAGAGGTTTGCTGACATGATTGTGTTTGTTTTTTTATTTTTGCCCTTTTGAAGCCAGCCAGCCTCGGCAGATGGCTGCTCATCCTGAGCCTGGTTCTGCTGGAGGTTTCTCCTTTTAAAGGGAGTTTTCCTCTCCACTGTTGCCTTGTGCTTGCTCAGGATGGGGGATCCCTTGGATTAAACATCCATCGTGATCTGCTGGTGACCCCTCCGCAGAATCGCCTCCTTAACATGGTCGAGGGGTTTGAGTATCCCAATGACCCAGATGGAGATTTTGTCTTGGGCTTCAGCCAGTAGTGAGGCTTCCCAGGACAGGTTGCCACTGGGGAGGTATCAGACTAAGAGCGCTTCAAGGTTTTCAATGCAGGACGACCAAAGCGATCAGGTGTTTCTAGGAGACAGGTCGTTATCCCAAGTCCGGTTTTGCAGGAAGTTTCTCCCTATAAAAATTCAGTTATCTTCCTCACTGATCAAAATTTCAATGAATTCACTGTACTCCAATGTCCTCCTGTGACTGCTGTCTGTGTTTCCATTAAGGTACCAGAATGGGAGGCTCCAAGGGTCAGATGGGGACTTTGGTCTATTCGTACAAGGGGCTTCCGTTCCACATGGCCAACGTGTGAGACAAGTGGAGATTTGAGCCAGATGCACTGCTGTAGGATGTTCTGGCTCAATACTTGGAGAGGAGCCACTCACCCACACTTGAAGGAGGTCCACACCTTGGAGCAGTCGCCTACACCTGAAGGGATTGATGGGTCCATGCTTGAAGGAGAACTGTGCATGACAGAGGGCCAGAAGGAGGCGTGCACATGTCAGTTCAGCGGTTCCCGGGCATATGCCAACATGCCTGGGCTTCTGTCCACATGCTCTTGACTTGTGTTTTAAAAATAAAGGCCTCAAAAGTACTTCAAATGGTTACTGGTGTTGTATCCACTCATTCTTCTTTATGGCCTTTGAGGGGGCCCTTAACACTCCAAGTCAGTAAATCTCAGTCCTTTAAAGCAGTTTTGGGATGTTGTGACATGGAAGATTTGTATCATCAATGATGAGTCAACAAATATGCAGCAATTCCTGATCTGACCAAGATACAACTAATTTGTACAGTCCTTCCAACATACACACAACTGAATGTGAGAAACTGCAACATTGCATGGCATGTGCAGGGTTTCCTTCAGAAAACTTGCTAGGCTTGGGGCACCAAGGCTGTCCACTGGGGTTTTGTAGATGTTGACAGGAAACGTAAGGTATTACTGTGTAATTATGTTACTGGAAGACATTGCTGACAATACTTAAACCCAAAACTATAGAATCTAAAAAAACAACAAAAAATACACAATTTAAAAAATATATCAGTTATTTGCGATTCTGTTAAATCCAAATTAAGTCATCAGTTCATTGATCTCTGAACACACTGCAATGCTGATCACATTTCTAACTGGCCCAAGGCATAAATTAAATAAGAGAATATCAATGCAGTTAAATTTGATTTAATGGCTTCAGCATAGATACAACTTGTTAAATTGTTTGACACTTAAATTTAAGGTTTTAAGGAGCTGGCAAGTTTACTTTGTAAGAGTTCAAAGAATATTTATAGTTAGATTGTTTTGTTACCACAATCGGATGCTGTCAGTTAGATCTCTGAGTTTTAGCTCTGTTTGTTCACAAATACATCTTAAAATGGAGCTAATAGCGAAAGTTCAAGCTGGAAGACTCCGTCCTCTCCTTTCTCCATCGGTGTCATGCTCATATCCAACCTCAGCGCTGGACCTCACCCAGCGCGTCCACTCATCAATCAAGCTCTGTATAAAAGGATCTACACCCAAGCTGTCAGCCGGTGTCCAGCTGGGTTCAATCCGTTCATCTGCACGCCACAGCTTTGCAATTCCCCGTCCTTCTACCTCGGCCTGCTGTCATGAAAGCCGTTTAGCTGTGGCTCGGCCCCTTCTTTTTACCCTCAGATGCAAGAGATCATTTCAAGCAGCGTCTTCCATTTTATGTAGGGGGAACACATTATTTCAGGCGGCTAAAATATTTTGTTCCCCCTCCTAACTTTATCAAATAAATAGCAAATGTAATCAAAATCACAGGCTTTGTTGTTGATGAGAGGAATGAACACAGTTAAAGACTTGCAGGCACATTAATTTGTTAAAATTTTTTAGAGGGGGAACAGATCATTTCAGGCAGCCAAAATATCCATTCTCTCCTCTTCTCCCCCCATAACTTTGGGAAATAAAAAGCAACTGTTTCCAAATTCTCAAAAATTATGTGTGATAGCATACTAGACATTTCCTTAATCCAGTAACCTGTCATATTTTACATTAGGACAGGATTTACCAAAAAAGTCTACAATCTGATCTTTTCAGGAAATCTTTATTTTGGTGCCCTGCTGTCAGCCAGCTTCCATCCTCTTGTATCATAAATGAAAAATTATAAATGCACACTACGTTTTGGAAATCTATGTTTGTTGACTGACTTTTATTTTTTAGACTTAGGCCACCCAATATAACTTATATATGATTCCATTTGAGACATATCAACAAATGTCTACTTTTTAAATGTGTGGCTTTTTTAATACTTGTTGCTTCAATGAAGTGCCCGAAGTCTGTACTCGAGGGCCGGCATCCTGCATGTTTTATCTTAGTGAAAATAGATTTTTTTCCCCCTTTCAATCAGTGTTTATTCAGTAGGATTATTCAGCACATCATGTTTTATTGACGTCAAGTGACGACTGCATTGCTCCTCAGCTTTTTTATAAACAAGGTGATGAACCTGAAAACCAACATAGTTTTGAGCTCATCTACTTTTAATAAAGTAAATGTCATAAAATTATGACATAATTTGTCATATTATACAAATGGAAGAACAATCATGGAAGCAATGACCAAGTGTGTTTAAGCGATGTATTGGAATTGTTGTATTAGCTACAGTTACTCATGAAAACAATGTTTACCCCCACTATTCATTTATTTCACCTTTAAGTGACCTTTATATATATTTCTAAGGTTTATAAACAGAGTTGTAGTCACGGGAAGCCATGTAAACTTAGTATAGCAATTAACAAAAACAACTGCTAAGGTTAAACAGGGTTCTCTCCATATGAGCTCCAGACGGGACTAATGTTTCCAGGACCTGCGACCCGGATTCCAGGACCCACAGGTGAATCGGCACATTTGTTTCATAATGATCTCTTTAATGAGAGATTGAGATAGTTTGGCATGTCATCAACTCCGTCAGATGTCAACTCCATCAGAGTTTTTGTGACTCTTTCAGTGAAATTGTCGTCAAATCTCACTTAAATGTGCAATTAATTCATTTTAATGTATTTTACATAAACTGCATTACTTCACATGTATCAAGTTTTTCATTTTATTCACTAGTTTGTCACCACCCTCAGTTCTGTGTCAACACTGTCATGCACTGTCAACTCCGTCAGATGGACTTTTTGTTGTTTATTGTTTTACATAATATTTCTTTTGTTTCTTGAGAAGCATTTGTCTGTAAAATGAGTAAAAATATCACTAATGGGGTATTTTAAAAATAATTTTATATTCATTTTTGTCAGATGTTGATGACAAAGTTCTGGGTCAGATCAATTAAAAATTTATTTTTTTTTAAAAAAAATTTGCAACTGGGAGCCTGCACCTTAGCATCTTTACATTTTCTAAACATTATTTGTCATATTTGCATACATAAGGTTGAGAAATAATAAAAATAAAAAAAATGGGAAAATTAAAACCCATTTTGTCCCTATTCTGAAGAATCACTGATTTAACAAATCTCAATATCTATAACATTTGAATCTGGAGGAACCATCTACGGTTGACACTCTGGCGTCGAAGTACCGGCGTTCCACCCTTCCACCCTTCTTATGCTGCCGTAAATGAGATGATCAGCCTCCGGTGTGATGATGACGTCATCGATGAAGCCACAGCCCGCCACCTCTCGGACTCCATCTAGTAGGGAGATAACTCAGCAACCCAAAGGAACAAACTAAAATCCCAGAACCTAACAATTTGTTTAAAAACATTAATACAATTTCACAAGTGGAAAAAGAGCACCCCAGTGAGTAACTTCAGATTTATTTATACTAGTTAAATATGGAAGAAAGAAACTAAAAAAAAAGTTTGGTCATATGAGATAAGAGACATAATAACTCCAGCAATGTCTTAAAAACATCACTGGGAAAAAACAACATAAAAACCCCCTCAGAGAAACAAAAACACCAACAATGATACACATGTCGAGGAAGTAAAATCTAAAGGGTCAAGAAGGTCCAGTGGAAAACCAAAAGCTGAACTGAATCATCTGCTCAGTCGCCTCCCTTCAGCCTTCGTGGTTGCAGAGCTGGATGATCCTTGTTGTTTTTTTGCTCCACATTGTCTACATTGAACTCCATGTAGTTGTTGGGAATCAGGTGTCCTTGTTGAGATTGGAAGACCGTCACATTGCTGTCATCACCCCTTTTGTCATTGACTGGTTTCCTTTTTGACTCAGGCGTAAGTTCACAGAGCTCATACATGTTATAAGCAGCGTCTTTTTGTAAAAAGTGCGAGTAGATTAGTGTTTCGTCAATTTGGGAGTAAATACCGTCCTCACAGTCTTCTGGGAAGTTCTTGAGTCTTGTCTGGATGTTGGTGTCGCCTGAATTGTAGACTGACACCTCCATCCTGGGCTCTTTTTTCTTCTTCCTTTTTTTGCAGAAAAAAACAAAACAATAAAGAGCTGATTCCTCCCCCCCCACCCACTGAAAGGGTAAGTGTTAATAGAAGCAGAATGTCTTTAAACTCTTTTCTATTTTTTAGAAGTTAATGATGTTATTATTTCTTTCGGGTTTTTATTATACTTCCACCCCAATGCAACGCTTTGATCTTGCCTGGCTAAAGCGATTTGTTTCTAGTTTTCTTTTTGATCCAGCCATTATTTCTTTTAAACAGATTAAGACAATAATCAGAATTTATGTATTTGTATCACAAACACCTTTGTTTATTCAGTTTAAGGCTTCACACATCACGTTGTTTTCACATTGTCCACATGATGTCGCAGTAGAGCAAATGAAGGCACATCGGCTCATGAGCCGAACAATGGGATAAAATGCCTCAGTGCATCATGAAGCTTCATCTCAACATAACTACGCTAAGGAAACACGAGAAAAACACTGGGTGGAGGGACGAAGTGTTAGGAATACACGAAAGGAACCCGCGAGTAGTGACTGAGAATAAGGTGCTTAAATACTGAAGAGGTTGAATGCTGAACAAAACACCTGGACTCGGGGATGAGGAAGAGTGCACAGGGGATTAGGAATTAAATCTAACACTAAAGAATAACTAGACTGAAGAAGCATAATAAAACTACAGAAAATAAGAATAACTAGAAACCAAAAATAAACATAGACACTAAGAAGGACTGAACAAAAATAAAACAGAAACGACTTAACTCATCAAAAATGTGTTGTGATTTATCATGACAAACTGTGCAAAACAAAGAAGTGAGGCAATGTGCATCTAAGCAGATCACATTAGGTTTACAATGAATAAATAAATAAGCTGAAGAACTCACCTCATCATAATGTAAACCACCATCAGCACTACAGCAGCACTGACAACCAGAGCAGCCAAAACACCAAGTGTGGTCTGCAGATGAGTGTCTAAAAGAGGAAAAGAGAACAAATCCCAAATTTAATCAATTTTCTTTCAGCACCTATGTTTAAAACTTCTGATGAATTCAGGAAAACGTTACCTTTCTCCTCATTTCTCTTTGTTGGCTCAAAATTGCTCATGTTTCCAACTATTAGGAATTAAATGAATAGAAAAATGAATCAATTACTCACATCTGTAACTTTGGCATTTCAGATGTTTTTTCTTTCATTTTATCTTAGTAAAAAACAGAAATCAGTCAGCTCAGGCTTCATTAATGAGGACACTCATTAAGTCATGTAATGTCTCTTCTGGGTTTAATTTGATCTTCAGCAGATGCTAATAATTACACAATATTGTACACCAGCTAATAACTAAATTGGTTTATCAAGAGCTTTTATTTTGGAAAGTTCAAGTTGCAAAGGTTATCCCTACATTCACACAGTCTCTTTTCAAACCAAACTTTTTACTAATGTCATGCTGAGCCTCAACACTGATTTTTGGCATCTCAAATATTGAAACATCTTGACGCTGATTGAACCTCCAAAACTGAAAATGAACAAAATTAAGCAAATGTTCACATTTGCTTCATAATTTAGTCAAATCATTCGTTGAGTCTTAGTTTCCTCCTCTTATTTGGCACATGTCCTGGTGACCAGTCAATAATTCATCATATAATTCAGTTAATTTCCACATTTATTCTAGTGATTGTCATGCTGTTGAGATCTGCTGCCTGATGCAGAAAACAAACACCTTTATAACCTTTGAGTGAAATAAGTAAAGGTCTGAATTTAGGCTATTCTTGTGACAGACATATGAAAAAAATTGAAGGATGCACATGGTAGTTAAATGGTTGAAAATAAGACATTGTTAAGTCTCAATTATCTGGAATTTTAACAGGAACATCTACAGGTTTGATAGTCACCATGGATAAAACACTGATGACAGGAGATGCAAATAATAGCAGCCTTTAAACTACTAAACAAAGTCTGTATCAACTTCAGAAAAGTTAAAAGAGTCTCTGGGTTCAGGTCTATCAGACTTCCCCTTTAAAACAACAAACCATCTCCTATTCCCATTGCACCACATGCAACATTCACTGGATAATAACATTTGAAGTAATGTTGTACACAAACCTGGGGAAGCAGTCACTGTGAGATTCATGGAGAGTCCATCAGGACGTCTTGTGTCCATCTGACAATTCCTCAGCCTGAGTGAGAAGCTTCCCTGTTTCTGTTCTGGCTGGACGTCACCAAGTCCAACAACCTGGCTACTCGTCCCTTCGTTTCTGTAAGTCACTTCCGCATTGTCCTTTAAGCAAGTCGGCTGCTTCAGGTTCAGGAATTTAATTGCTGTTTTATAATTATAGGGGACCTGAAAATACCACTCCATCAGGTCATTGTTGGGAAAACTGTTTGGGTAGTTTGGTGTCAGCAGCGTTGAGGACAAAGAGCCTTCTTCTAATGTGACTGAAATTTTGGCAAGGGCTGTGAAAGAAAGAAAATTCACAAATATGTTACTGCGGGAGATACAGAAAAGAAAGACATTAAACAAAAACAAAAAGACAATCTTACTTACTTGTTATTTTCTCCACTACAGACACATTAAACTGGCCTCTGCTTAGCGTCTGTCCTGCTGGGAGGTCCAGAGAGAAGCTCTCATGACCTCGGATCGTTACACTTCTGATGGTCCCATGTGAGCAGAATTTCCCTAGGAGAATATTTGCTACTCGTAGAGTGTAGGTCTGTTTATTGGTACAGCTGTCACTTGGAGCAATCTGAGTCAATCCTGTGTTAGCAAAGTTTAACTGGAATGATTTTTGTGAATCAGCCTCAAATTTCCAGGTGATTGTGCGATTGAAATTTGAGAGCCCAAAGTCAGAAAGGAGGTTGTGGCCACACGACGTTGAGGTGCATGCTGCAAAACAGAAATATATATTTTGGAGAGAAGTTAAATTCTGAAAGTATATGCAGATAATTTTAGCCTTTTTACAGCATATTGGTTTGTTCTCACATTAGAAGCTCAAACTTTAAACGATTTGCTCAACAGAGTAAATTTTCTTCATAAAAAGTTGGATTTATGTACAACTCTATTTTACTGATAAAAAAGCATTTGATAAGATTTCACAATGTTGTAGCATTCAGACAGAGATATTTGATCATATCTGCTTTATTGTCTTGCAGCGATCACAAGACTTTCCTCTAAACTCATCTTGTATTTCAAAGGGTCCACGGCATCACAGATTCTATCACGGCCCCCAGAGCTTTTGAAAGGAAAGCAGGCCCAAAGCATCACAGAGCCACCACCATACTTAACTGCTGCCTTAAGGCGCTATTCTACATATTTTTCTGACTGAAAATCTCCTTTGAAAGAAGCACATAGTTCAAGTTAATATTTAGGAAACTTCACACATTTACATCTGTGATGGTAGAACAGTAAAAGTTTTCAAAGCCTCACAAATTGACGACTTGCCCTCAGACACACGTTTATTTTTCTTTTACCACTACAATAAATTTGAGGTATATTGTTAGCTACTTTACTTTAAACTCAAAATTATGCTATAAAATGACTTTGTTAAAAGGCCAAGAAAACCTTTGTTGAGAGCCAGAGGCTAACTGGGTAGATAAAGTTCAGGCTCATTTATGTCTGATAGTTCTGGTGCCTCTTTTTGAACCTGCAGTACACATCATAAACTGATCTATGACCCGGTACAGAGAGAAAATTGGCTGAAACAATGAAATATATGAAGCCTAAATGTCATAATGTATGTTTGTGTTAAGAGGTCTATTTATTTAATCTTCAGGAAATAAACATCAGTGTGATTACCAACAAATATAATCGTTGACTAAGTGTAATTAATTTAATGGGTCAAAATGAGTCTTTAATATTTCAAATATACTTTTTACATCTTTAAACTTTCTAGCACTGAATGTGTAGGTTATTCATATCTTATCAAATCCTCTGCACATTCAGTGGCTGCAATGGACGCTTGATGACCCAAGGACTCTTCGATTGCTTTAAAATGATTTTTGTCCTCCATCATCAACCTGATGATTCATGATTTTTGGGTAAACCAAACATCATAAACTTATTTTAGAACAACAAAATAAGTTATTTTTAACTTTATTTTAACTTTATTTAGCTGAATAAAGCACCAGTTGAAAAGAAGTAACCATAAAATATTTAGTTTTACCTATGTTGCGCACGATTTCCACTTTGAAATAATCTTGAGGTCTTTCACAGCGAAACTGAATGTCATTTTCACTGTTGGACTTCAACTCGATTTTCCAATCCCAGGACCAGATGTTGCATTTCTGACACACTTTGCAACCGTTGCCTTTAACGTTGATGATGTTTATGGTGGTGCCCCCAACAACAAAGATATTGGCTATCTTGACATCTGGAAAACATCACAAAGTAATAATTTAATCAGAGAGGAGAGATAAACAAGTCAAAAATACGGATATTAAACATGGTCTATAATACACATGGAGCCTATTAACATATTTTCACCTGCAACATGTGGTAGGAGAATGGGGTGATTTTGACACTCTTCATGTAGTTTCAATTATCAAACAATATTATCTTCAGTGAATTGTATGTTAATGAGTTATGAAAACTTTGGAATGGAGGGACCTTATAATTATTTTCATAAATTGCTGAAAAGATAGGAGAAACTAAACACAACTTGTGCATTTGTGGCAGCCAACCCCACACACAACGAATGGTCATCACCAGTGACGTCATTACGATAATATGACCCCTTTCATCAGTACCAAGTAATTGAAAAAGTTACTATTTCCATCATAGTAATCGGATTAAAGATACTTATCCAAGTCACTCTGCCTTACTATATTTGTCATTTTACTTAGTAAAAATATAAATTGTTGCATTCTTCTTGGTCTCAGGAAGCGACATTTGATCTATGTGACAATTCAGTCATGTTATCGGAATGACAGCATCTCGTGTAAACATACCAGTCACAAATTTAAGAAATGGAGAGATAAATTCTTCATATAAAACAAGAAAACTATGGACAACCTTGACTGACCACTTCATGAGAATATCTTGGGAAAACAGAGTGTCTTCAGTCAGAGGTTGGTTCAATTTCACTGTAATACAGACTGCTACAAGAAATCTTTCCTGCATACAGCTATCATCATCTAACTGAATAATTTGAATTAATGAAAGTTAGTATATTTAATTTCCCTTTGAGATCAATAAAGTATTTTTTAATTTGAATTTGAAAACAACATTCCTGCAAGCAAATGATTAGACAAAAGGGAATTGAAGTGACAAGGTTAACAGGGGAAGACTCATAATTTAATGTAAAGGCTTCAACATAGAAAATGAAACTAAGAAAAATGTCTAAATATAAGCTTTCTCCAGCACTCCACAATATGTTACCTCATCAGAAAAAAAATAAATAAATTCATTAAGTTGCCTGGTATTCAGAAAGTTGCCTCAGTTGGGTATTCTGAAACAAGACCAAAACTAAATTACTTAATTTATTTCTTTGTGAATTTGATAATACTTCAACTATAACTTACAAGGTCTATCTTAGCATACTATCCTTTTACCTAAATTATATGCGTATGTTTTCCACGCTCCTTCAACCTTCCTTCGGGAAAGAGGGGGAGGGGCGGGGAGGGCGATTTATGCTTTCGCATCCACCTGAATAATGTGTAGTTGCGCCACCGATTATATTAACAATAAATTACAGTAATTCACATCTGCTCTCAATATGTTTTTTTTTCTCCTACTTACTCTGGGCGTCAATGAGGGAGAGGACGATGAGAAAAAGTAAAATCCGCAAAGAGATTCTTCCTGATTTATTAAAGTACATCTTGCGTCTCTGTCAAGATGATCCTGATCGAAAGCAGTGAGCGTTTGTTTCATGTCATTGTCAGAAATCACATCTATTCTTTGTTTCCTTTTCCAGGTGAAGCACAGGATGTTCCTTTTAAGGCAACTTGTTGACTTCCGTCTGAACATACTTGGCAAGTGCAGGAGAGTTCAGACAGGTAAGGTGAGGGCGTGGCCAAGCGGCCATAATGGCACGTCATTTTCTCTGGAAAATGACTAACAAAAGGAAAAAAAACATTGCTTCAGGATAAATGAAAAGTCCTGAAACAAATTCATTTCTGAACTATAAAAACGTCTAACTACAGAGTATTTATTATATATAGTAAAATAAATAAATAAATAACTTTTCCAAACTTTGGAGAAAATTTAAATAAATAGTTAGGTTATTTGTTCATAAAGGATTAGTAGATATCCCACAAAAGATTATATTGTGTTATGTTTACAATGTACTGAATTATAAAGAAATGCTAACAACTTTTACAAGAAGCATTATTTAAACATCTACTCAACCTATTTAGATTAAATTAAGATTGAATAAATTGAAACAGCCTTAGTGTACCGCCATAGGGAAATTCAGGTTTAACAGCAGCAACAAAAACAAAGTTTCACACAAAATTAATGTGTTAAAAGCAATATTTAAGAAAACAAGGTTTACAGTAGTAATAATCCTTCTGCCTCCCACCACCTGGGACAGGCCAGTTCTGTCCATCTTAGCACTTCCTGCTGATGAGCTTATCTAATTGCCTCCTTTCCGATGTAGACAAGCTGCTGCTCCCACAGCAAATACTGTAGAAGATGAGTGATGCTACCACAGAGCCGAATAACGTCTTCAGGAGAACAATCCAGAAAAATTTCTGTCTTCTCAGCAGGTAGAGTCTATTCTGACCCTTCCTGTAAAACGCATCAGTGTTGTGAGTTCAGTCCAGTTCATTGTTCAGGTGAACACCCAGACACTTACATGAGTTCACTATTTCAAAGTCTCCCTGGATGTTCACCAGTGTCCGTGAGGTGGGACTGTCTTAGTAGAAATCCATTACCAGCTCCTTGGTACAACAAGAGAGGTACTCAAAAAAATATGACTTTGCCTTACATATTGTGTATTATTGTTAAATAATAAGAAAATTCGTCATCATAAGGCAAAGAAAGCGGAGCGATAATAAAGCAAGATAAAGAAAACTGAGCCAAAATGCGACACAAACAGCTGTTTGACATGTAAAACATTTATTCTCCCTGTTATAAGATTTCCTTTTACATTCTGCCTTCACTTTGTCACGTGGGAGCAAACAGACTGCGCCTGATCCATTACTCAGAGCTGAGAGGAGCTGCAGCAGCTACTCAATTTATTTCACTGTGGATTTCAGGTTTTTCCTCCTCAGTCATGGATCTTACAGGGCTGTGATGGACTGAGCAGTAAAAGGAGAATCAGGGATAGATAGGTTTAAGTCCAAGAAGAATTTTTTTTATTTCACTCAAAACAGAAACTTGGGTAAATAGTGAAAAGTGACAAAGTTGGGCCTATAAAAATGGTCAAAGTAACAGAATTCAACTCAGACTAACTCAAACAAACATACCTACCTAAATGAGTCAAAGGGGAAACTTAACCCTCGTGCGATCTTAACATTCTGTTTACTTCCCTTGTCCTACAGGTCAAAAAAGACCCGCCCTAACAAAAGCCCCCAAATAAAGCAATTTACTTGATTTTGAAATCCCAAATCTATTTTGCATGATGAAACAATTATTATTATTATTATATTATTATTATTTATCAATTCAACTCAATTTAAATCATTTTTATCATGTATTTTTTGTTACACAACACGAAACGATGATCACAGCATTACACTTTTCTTTTTACAACAAACCAGCTGTCATAAGTTTTCTTTTACACAGTAAAGGTCTATTATCGTAATTATATAAGTGTGAAGGAATTACTTCTGAATTAACTATACTGAAAGGGTTAAAAGTCAACAATCTGCAACTTTTTTGTCAACAGTTCATTATTTTATACTGTTTAGGACATCAATTATGAAAATACTTCTCTCATGAAACATCCTTCAACATGAAATATGGAAAATGTTCAACATAAGAGCATCTTCAACATAAGATGTTCAAAATATTATGTTTAACATCCTGCAAAGTAATTTTGCAGGATGTTAAATAATTTTGCGGTATTTATGTTCATCTTGCAGATCAAGATGTTAAAAATGTTACGGTCAAGATTTTGAACATCTTGACCATAAGATGTTCAAAATCTTGTGTAGGACTCTGATTTAGGGCACCTTTATATCCTCTATACTGAATTTGTTTGTATTATGTCTGGTTAGCTGCAGGTGTAGGTGCAGGTGCAGGTCAAATGCAAGTTCAATTCATACATCAATCCAGTTTACTTGATGTGTGTGTGTATGTGTTAGAGACAGTTTTTGTGTGACCTTTGAACTTTTTTCTGTTGTTTAAATGGTTTTATAATTCACGGGTCAGAAATTACCCATAAGACAATCCTTGTACCCTAGTGGTGTACAGCCCAAATGGAATCATAAACAAAAACAAAGTACCACTTTTTCTAATGATGGGGTCCATTTAGGAAAAGTCTTAAAATTTCAAGTTGGAAAAGGATCGTTTAGGGTATTTTTTCTACAGCTAAACATTGTAATGGGTCACTTTTGACCCGCAAGATAACACAAGGGTTACTTGCTTATCAGGCCACACAGAAGACAAAGGGGAGAACACACAAAACCTTAACTGAAACTATATAAGAAAATCCCATTTCCCCCTTCTGATGCTGAGCTGTGGTACGGACCAATTTGCAGTCTCATCTTTGTTCCCCTGAAGAAATGGAGCAGCACTGAGGTAACTTAAGACAAACGAAAGTTAAATAAAGTAAAACATATAAAAGTGTAAACTAAAATGTGTTCACTTATTCCAGAAAACAGTGTATAGAATTCTAAACAAAAACCAATTACTCTGTAAATTAAATCCTATATTTAAAGAAACAAAATATAAGTGTGATGAGATTGATAATGGACTTTTGTGTGTGGTGTGATTGAATGTTACCACATTTGTGTGGCTGTAACGTAAGTCATCACAAGGGCTGTTTTTGTCCTGTCTTTTTCTATATTTTTGGAGCCTTTCTTTTCACATCCTCCAAATCTACAAATTATGGATCTGGTCAACTCGTCTCTCAGTGCAATGGATAAAATTTTCTTGACAAGAAGTCTGGGCACAGGAGAGCCCTCTTGTCCTGCAGAGACACACCCAGCATGATTCACCCTGGATTTATACATGATAACAGGATTTCTGCTGTTTGGAGCTTGTGGATTCCTGGATTATCGACAAATTTGTGACGGACTTGGCCGAACTAGCCAACACTCAGAGTGTTAGTGTGGACAGAGTTGAATGTGAGTCTTGCTGAGACTCGCAGCCCAGCTGAGGACTCTAAAACTCACTAAAGAGTTGGAATCGATCTTGGAGAAGAACTAGTTTCGGCTCAGTGGAACGACTAAACTAATTTGGATAATTGGGAACTGAGATGTATCGGAGAGACTTTAGGGAAGATTGAAGCTTATAATCTTCCCGACCTAAGACATTCTGTATCTGAATTGGCTTTTCCTGTGTGGCCTTGGAAGGGCTCCATATTTCCAATCTTTCTTGAAGATATGTAAATATAACGCTCCTGCCCACCTCACCCCCTCCTGTATCCATGGAGCTGTGGAGCTGAGCGCTCTCAAGTACATTCCTCGATAAACAACACCTCTATCGGACTTTGCCAGGAGGTTCAGCCACCTGGTTTCACGGCCCTGTGACGTAACCGCCTTCACTCATGTCTTTGTTTTGCACTTTGTTTTGTCTGAATGTTGCCATTTGCCTTAATGTGTCCTTTCCTCTTTTTCCTTTGGCTTGTTATTTTTGTTTGTATTTCCTTTTAACTCATGTAAAGTACTTTGAATTGCCTTGTTGCTGAAAATGTGCTATATAAATAAAATTACCTTACCTTACCTTCAGGTAACACTTTGTCTGCAGCAGACGTCCTCCAAGAAGAAAAACGGAAAGAAAGGTAAGACCTGGACATGCAGCGCAAGTATGCAAACTCTATGAACTTCTCCACATTTTTTCTGGTTGCAGCCACAATCTTGATTGTATTCATATTGGATTTAATGAGTTAGACCAACAAAGTGGAGTAAAAATGAAATAATCTCTCTATAAACAGTGGAATTTAATGGGAAGCACATCAGGCTTAACAATACCAATACCAATTATGTGTTACACTTTATATCAACACAGATTGAGATTAATGTACTATTGTAGCAGCATAATGGTGCGCTGCCACTTTAAGG
>NW_015114699.1:75022-80468 GCF_001443285.1 Poecilia latipinna | reverse complement strand
TACAAAGAAAATTCACCCCCCAGGTTGCCACACTATGATAGTCCACTTCTAGGGCAATACCAGTTATCACTTTGCAATACTCTGCAAAGTGATCATCCTTATAATCTTAATAGGGTGTTAATGCTTTTGCAAAGCACTGCATTTAGTAGTAAAAGCAGCATCCTGTTTTATTGAAATGACAAAATAAACAATCTTACCAAACAACCTCCACCAATTGATTAAAAGATTAATACACTTTTATAAGTGAAAAATACCATTCCAATGAATAACTTAACATTTATTTACACTAGTTCAACATTTATTTACACTAGTTCACACAAGAAGAAAGAAATTAAAGGAAAGTTTGTTCATGTGGGATGAAACACATTAACGGCTGCAGTCAACTTTGAACTAAGCATTTTCTGTGTAGTGTCTTTAAAACACCACTGGAAAGAAAAAAAAAAAAACTCAGAGAAACAAAAGTAAAATCAAAAAGGTCAAGCAGGTCCAGTGGAAAACCAAAAGCTGAACTGAATCATCTGCTCAGTCGTTTCCCTTCAGCCCTTGTGGTTGTGGAGTCGCAGGATGTTCCTCCTTGGTTTTTTGCTCTTAATCATCAGTGTTGTTGTCCACAATGAACTCCACGTAGCTGTTGGGAATCATGTGTTCTTGTTCAGACTGGAAGAGCGACACGGTGATGTCATTACCTCCTTTGTCACTGGTTGGTTTCTTTTCCAACCTAGGAAGGATCTCATACGACTCATACACGTCACAATCACCATTGTTTAGAAGGTGTGAGTAAACTAGTGATTCATCAATGGGGGTGTAAATATGGTAAATATCCTCGCTGCCTTCATTGTTGTTCCTGGGTCCTATCTGGATATTGGTGTTGCCTGGATTGTAGACTGACTCCCCTGTATGGCGATCTCGTGTCTTCTTCCTTTTTAAAGAAAACAAAACAAAAAAAAAAAGAGTTTGTTTTTCTAAGAGCTGAGTTTTTACTAGAACTTTGTGTTTCACTGATAATGATAGTCTTGTCAAAGAATCTTGGCCTCTGTTGTTTCAGCAGCTATTTTCTAAATGTATTTGTTCTCATCTCTTCTGAAGTCATGTTAATACACCAAAAACTCAAACTTCTCAATGTGGAGCTACTGGATACTGGTCAAAGAGCTACATGATCATTATTTAAATATTCAACAAATAATTTAAACTTTGTGTGCAAATAGTTATTGATGTGCAAATCTATTCTTAATGAGCCGTGCTACATAGAGCGTTACTTTAAGTGCTTTTAGTAAAATGGTAAATGGCTTGCACTTATGGCTTTATCAAGTCTATAGGACCCCAAAGCACGTTACACTACTTTCAGTCATTCACCCACACAGTGATGGTGTGTGTGAGTGACCACACACCATGGTGGTCACTCACATACCATGTATCCACAGCTGCTCTGAGGCAGTCTGACAGAAGTGAGGCTGCCATGTCCTGGCGCTACCGGGACTCTGACCACCACCAGCAGGAAAGAAGGGTGAAGCGTCTTGCCCAAGAACAGCGACAGAGGCAGACAGAGCGGGAATCGAACCAGTAACCCACAGATTGCAGGACAAATTCCTAAAGAGCAGAAGTTCTCATAAGGTGGTGCACAAGTTACCAAAATAGTACCAGCTAAGAAGGCCACTTTGTTAAACTGACAAAAGCAAATCACCAGCCCTCTTTGAACTTTGGGCTCTAAAGAATATTAGACCTAGAAGAAAAACTTGTAGAGGCAGCAAAATTGTTGAGACAAACGTCCATTCTCCATGACCCTCAACATACAGCTAGAGCTACAATTGGTAAAATGGTTTAGATCAAAGTATATTCATGTTTCATGATAGCCCACCCACTGTTCAGAGCTAAATCCAGTCATCTCTAGAATGACTGAACTGGAGCCAGTTTGAAAAGAAGGATGGACAAAAATATTAGCTGCTAAATGAGGAAAGTTTGCAGACGGATATCTAAACGCTTACAGCTGAGTACAAATCTGCACCACACTTTTTTAAATTCTGCATTTCTACTGACATTTGGTAGCTATGTATTATTTTTCTTCCAGTTGACAGATGGCACTTCACTTCACTTCTCAAATAAAATCCCCAAAACATACTTGAATCTTTGTGATTCAGCATGACAAAATGTGAAAAAGTTAAAGTGGCAAAGTGTATCTAAGCAGATCACATAAGATTTCTAATGAAAAAATAAATAAGCTGAAGAACTCACCTAATTACAATGCAAACCACTAAAAGCACAGCGATGAAAATGACGACCAGAGCAGCCAACACACCGACTATGGTATACAGGTGATTACCTAAAAGAGAACAAATCCCAAATTTAATCAATGTTTTCTTTCTCCACCTTTGGTTAAAACTTCTGATGTCTTCAGGAAAATATGCTGTTACCTCCCCTCTCATTGCTCCAGTTGTCAGACAATGAATAGAAAATTAATCAATTACTTATCTATACCCATATCTGCTGTATCTGGCAGAAAGGACAAAAAGACTCTGGCTATGAAAGAACCGAAAGAAAAGACATCTATAGCTTTAGTATCGGCACTGATTTTTGACATCTATAATATTGAAACATCTTGACGCTGATTCAACTTTCAGAATTGTAATCCAAAATGATTACAAATCATTCAAATCATTTAGTCTAATTGAGTTTTAGTCTCCTTCTCTGATTTGGCACATGTCCTGGTAATTATTCAAGTAAAGAAATTAATTTCCACATCTATTCTAGTGATTGTCAAGTTCTTGACATCTGCTGCCTGATGTAGAAGGCAAGCACCTGTAAGACTTTGAATGAAAAAAGTAAAGGTCTGAATATAGGCTATTATTATGACAGTCATATGAAAAAATAAAGATGCACATGGCATTTTTTTTAACATTTATGTTTTCCCTTATCCAGTTTGTCAGTTCAATGGTAATCTGCACTTTGAACAGGGATGTGTACAGATTTAATAGCCATTATGGATAAAACACTGTTGATAGGAGCTGCAAATATTAACAGCTTTTAAAGTACTAACCAAAGTTTGCATCAACTTCAGAAAAAAATTAAAATGAGTCTCTGGGTTCAGGTCTATCAGACTTCCCCTTTAAAACAACAAACCATCTCTTATTCCCATTCTGAAACATTGACTGCATCATAACATTTGAAGTAATGTTGTACACAAACCTGGGGAAGCAGTCACTGTGAGTTTCATGGAGAGTCCATCAGGACTTTTTGTGTCCATCTGACAATTCCTCAGCCTGAGTGAGAAGCTTCCCTGTTTCTGTTCTGGCTGGACGTCACCAAGTCCAACAACCTGGCTACTCGTCCCTTCGTTTCTGTAAGTCACTTCCGTATTGTCCTTTAAGCAAGTCGGCTGCTTCAGGTTCAGGAATTTAATTGCTGTTTTATAATTATAGGGGACCTGAAAATACCACTCCATCAGGTCATTGTTGGGAAAACTGTTTGGGTAGTTTGGTGTCAGCAGCGTTGAGGACAAAGAGCCTTCTTCTAATGTGACTGAAATTTTGGCAAGGGCTGTGAAAGAAAGAAAATTCACAAATATGTTACTGCGGGAGATACAGAAAAGAAAGACATTAAACAAAAACAAAAAGACAATCTTACTTGTTATTTTCTCCACTACAGACACATTAAACTGGCCTCTGCTTAGCGTCTGTCCTGCTGGGAGGTCCAGAGAGAAGCTCTCATGACCTCGGATCGTTACACTTCTGATGGTCCCATGTGAGCAGAATTTCCCTAGGAGAATATTTGCTACTCGTAGAGTGTAGGTCTGTTTATTGGTACAGCTGTCACTTGGAGCAATCTGAGTCAATCCTGTGTTAGCAAAGTTTATCTGGAATGATTTTTGTGAATCAGCCTCAATTTTCCAGATGAACGTGCGGTGGAAAGGCAGTAAATTTGAGAATCCAACATCAGACTGCATGATGTAGCTACATGACGTCAAGTTACATGCTGAGTAAAGAAATACATAGTTTAGAGACAAGTTTATAAATTCTAAATATATATTCATATAAATTTAGCTTTTATTGCAGTGGCATAATCTCAAAATAAGTTTCAGTAACTCAGGACTTCTAGTTGTTAATGTGATATTTTTTTTTAAATACCACAGTTTATATTTTTTTTAAATTCTGAACTTATTTAGCAGTATGTGTAATCTCTTATCCATCCATTTTCTAACACGCTTATCCCTAGTGGCGTTGCCAGGGGTAATGATTGCCTGTCTCCAGTAGTCGACGGGCGAGAGCCGGGGTCACCCGGGACAGGTCACCAATCCATCACAGAAATTTCTTACCATCATGGAAGAAATAATTTAAACTGGACATTATAATAAAGCAAAATGGGGGCCGACAAGTTATTGATTCAGAGGCATTGAAAACAAACAAATAACATTTCAGATTTTTGTTAGTGACAGATCTGAAGCAGATGTCTCGTTTTTCTTCCACTTTATAATTATCCACAACCTTTTGATTCTCTATCAAGCAAAATCCCAGTTGTAATGTGACTGTATGTATAACAGCTAATGGGGTAATTATACTTTTGTAATGGTAATGTTACCATATGTTAACTGCTTGTTCTTAGTTAAATTCAAATTTATTCTATTTATTATTGTGAGCAGCGGCAACATTTTCAAAAAAAAAAACTGTCTCAGCTAATCCTCCATCTATTTTCTGTCCTCACATTATCAATGCAGGGTGAAAAGAGTTGGTGATGGTCTTCATTAGTCACTGGGTGAGAGGCAGAGGACATCCTGGACAGGTTACCAAACAATCACGCAGAGACAAACTTTATTTGAATGCACACATTCAAATAAAATGTCAAATTTGGAGTGTTCCTTAGGACTGTGGGAGGATGAAGGAGTAACAATAGAGATCTCCCCCATGCAGAGGGACTGGTCGTCTGCCAAGCTTGTAATCCAGGACAGTTTTGCTGTAAGAGTAAAGAGCTATCAACTGGACCACCATGCAGCATTGAGCTAGTCAGTCGATCCAAATGTACATTGGGTTTTCTATATTAGGACTGGTGTACAGACAGACATCATGAGGTTGTCTTTACTTTCCATTTGATCTTAAATACAGAATAAAAAAAAAAAACAATAATAAAAAAGGAAAACATTTTAATCCAAATGTTTATAGTATTGTAATCCTGGTTATATGTTATTCGTTTCCAAAAACTACTTGCTAGTCTCAAAGTTAGACATTTGTCACTTTAACTCATCTTTTGGGTTGAAAACCTGACCCGTTTAACTGCGTCTCACCCATAACCCAATCCTGTTGATTTGATTTCACCTTTAGTTGGATCTGTTCATATTTAACCCAGAACTTATTTAGTGAGATAGCCTATTGTGAGGGACCGGACTCAAACAAGGACAAAAAATGTTCAAAGTAGAAAAAGGCTTCAATTTAATTCTTCAAAAATCATCAACAAAGCATAA
>NW_015114699.1:59269-71902 GCF_001443285.1 Poecilia latipinna | reverse complement strand
GTTCCGCCACAAATTGCCTCTCAGAGGACATTAAAGTTTAAGCGCCAGCCGTTGGCAACAAGATCCTCATTGTGAGGGACCGGACTCAAACAAGGACAAAAAATGTTCAAAGTAGAAAAAGGCTTCAATTTAATTCTTCAAAAAATCATCAACAAAGCAAAAAATTTAAAGCAAGAATAAATCAAAAGATAAACAAATTTGGATCCAAATTAACTGAGGTCAACTGAACTCTAACTAAACACAAACAAAACTGACCTACCAAACAAAGACTGCTTAAATAGGGGTGGAGTAACCCAAATCTACCACAGGAGGGATGTCTGACCAAACAAAAGAACAAATAAATACAAAATTAACTAAAGCATTCTATAAACAAATAAAGCAAAATAACTAACTTAGCACAAACAATAAGTGAATATTTAAGTGACAAAATTAAATAAAAACTTGAAGTCTCCCTCTTCAGTCTTTCAGAAATTTGTAGATGGTTTACTCCAGGTTCCTCCACCAGCTGGTTCCTATAAGTGGCACCTCAAACAAAAACAAGTATAAATTAACCATTCAGACAGACATTCACTAAAGTGTGCACCCATGAGAAAATATATGTCTAAATGAAATAAACTATACTAATAAAGAAATCAATACTAACACTATGTGGTGGTGGTAAGGGCATCCACCACACCTATATTTGGTTGGCTTTAACCCAGCGATAGATGGAGTCTAATAAGGAACATACGCACACATAAAACATGAACTAATGCTGGTACTTCTCCAGATTTAATTCCATTGAATGGTTTGTCTTTACAGTAAAGGCAACCTGTTGTACTGGAAAGCTGGATCTCCATGACGTTAATGGACAATATTGCTAAACCAGTCAATTAAGCCTGAGGGAGAACAGTCGTTTTTACGAACTGATCAAGGAGATAAAAACGATCATGACTGGCTGTCATGAAAAGCACTGGAGGAGGGGAAGGTGAAAAAACAACAAAATGTTTTCAAGGTAGGAGGAGGAGCGTGTGAAAACAGGAAGAAAACATACAAACCCAAACTAAATTTGGTAAATTAATTCTATGACAACAAATATTTTTTGTTTTTCTATGACTACATCACCTAGAGAGCTAAACATGGACATGAATATTCTACTCTAAGGACGGGCTCTAAAAAATAATGGGTTGTGATTTTTATAAGCTGTAAATTCTATGTAAAGCACAAAAAAAAAATCACATCTCTCTGAAATACCATGAAATATTCTGAGGCATCATTCTATGCTTTTTTTTTTTAGGAAAGACTCTAAGATTATTAAAACTGAAGAGAGTTAACAAAAAATGATTAAATGCAATTCTGAAAGAAAACCTGAACCAGAACGTGTTTAGCCAAACAGATATGTGTTTGCTTTTAACTCAGCATTTGATGGAGTTGAATAAGGAAAATAAGCAACATGAACTAATGCTGGTACTATTCCTCATTTCATTCCCTGGAATTGCTGTAGTCGCATGCTGTCTTTACAGTAAAACACCCTCCTTCTGCATTTACAGGAATCCTGGATCTCTATGACACATGATGGGCAAACTGTCACTGAGCCCAGAGACTGACTGACTGATAAACACTATTGTACCTTGACATACATGATTCACTGTCACAAAAAGTGGAAAGACAGGTTGGGTAAACAACAACAAACCAATCACAAAGGTAGGAGAAGCGCATGAAGATAGGGAGAAGGGACAGGGGCCATGTTTTAGTTTTTGTATATTTGCAGAGGGAATAAAATGAAGTTCATCCACAACATAAAGCATTTAAGTCCACCTGAATGCTTTACATAATTAAAATTTATATTATTAATAGGCCAGGATGGATTATGAAACATGTCATCACAAAAAGCAAGACAAAAGTAAAAAGAACTGACACATACTGTATTTTAGAAACCTATAAAGCAGATGCTTTTTTTCCCTTTGAAGAAACAAGATAACCAAGTGAACAGGTAATTTTGACATCATCTGAACACAACATTAAATTTGTTTTCATAAAAATACTTTTTTCTTGTTGACAAGAAAAATAACAGCAACCTGCTTACTTTGTCAAACCTTTTTGCATACAAAAACTATCTTGCGACATTACAGTGTCTTTTTACTTACAATTCCACTGTTTTTTTAAAAAAAATATTTACCAAGCAGAAAGCTGAGCACGCTGAAAAAAATTGTAATAGAATAATTGTAATAACAGAGTTAAGCCTTGAACAAACTGATTTTAAACACAGACAAAGAGTCAGAGAAAACTAGTAGGCTAAAGGATTTAAATGTTTATTTCAATAAAAGTTTGAAACATTAATACAAATAAACAGCTATATTAGACTTTTAGAAATGTAACAATATGATAATTAAAACCTTTTTTATAACTAACATGTATTTGTCATGGTTTTATTAAGTAATAAATAAATGTTAGAGCTTGATTATAGGTTAAGTATCCCACAGTGACATCACACTTTAATGTTCAGCTTTCTATGCTGAACATAGAAAGCTTATATCAAGACCTAAATTTGAGATAAGGCAAAAACGGTCTAAAAAGATTCCCTAGTTTCTCCACCAGGGGGCATCCTGGGACCTTCTGGAGGGCGTGGACCTGGAGCTGCACCCCCTAGAAAAACTCACGCCCTCGTTCCAGCCTGCAGCTCCGGATCCTAGCGGTTCACCTCTCCATGCTCAGACGAGCTCACCAGCAAGTAGGTCTCTGGCTGGACTGCAATTCCCACGATCTCTGAACCCCTCTTACCCGTCTTATCTCCACCCAGAGATCCAGAACCACGCAGACGAGCACCAGTTCCGGACCTCCTTGTACATACCCGTTGGCACTGTATTTAATAAATCACCATAACCTTTACCAGTCTCCAGAGTGTGTTCTGCGCATGTGGGTTCTACAACTTAATCTCAACATGACACTAGAAACATATTTTGTGATCTTTGAAACATGAAACCTTGTTTGTTTACGGTCCACAAATAATTTACATGAGCTGCAAATTGAAAACTGAATCAGGCAGACAGAGCAAGTCTGGACAGATACTTGGCCTACTAAACACAGACTCATCTTTCATCAGTGTACAATAATTCTAGGTTTTAGTTTCATTTCATGAACATCATTTAAGGTTTTGACCCAAAATAAAGTTTCTTTGTGTGTTTTTACAATTGCGTTCAAATATCAAAAAAATATTTTGTTTATGTGGTGTATTTTTCAAGTTGACTTAAATAAGTTGGCCTTACTGGTAAAGGCCTAAATTGTTCTAATCAAATGTCAGGATGTAAGTCCTATGAAGTGGTCTCAAGCAAAAACAAATACCTTAGAATAGCTCTATATATTTTTTTAATTTTCTGAAACTGAGTAATGCTTTGACGTCTATCCACAGTGTAGGATTGTTCTGTATAGAATCGAATTGCTTGAGATATATTTAGACTAGAAGAAATAAATTAAAGGTAAAGTTTGGTCATGTGAGATAAAACACATTAACAGCTGCAGTCAACTTTGGACACAAGTGGTGTCCTAAAAAAAATAACTACAATCCCCCTCCCAAAAAAAAAAAAACCTCAGAGAAACACAAATGCCAAGATTGAGACACATGTTGAAGTAAAATCAAAAAGGTTAAGAAGGTCCAAAAGCTGAACTGAATCATCTGCTCAGTCGTTTCTCTTCAGCCCTTGTGGTTGTGGATGTTCCTCCTTGGTTTTTTGCTCTTAATCATCAGCGTTGTTGTCCACAATGAACTCCACGTAGCTGTTGGGAATCATGTGTTCTTGTTCAGACTGAAAGAGCGACACGGTGATGTCATTACCTCCTTTGTCACTGATTGGTTTCCTTTTTAAATCAGGGAGGAACTCTTACGACTCACACAGGTCAAACACCATCTTGCTTTTGTAGAAGGTGTGAGTAAACCAGTGATCCATCATTTGAGGGTTTCTTGGGTCTTGTCTGGAGATCGGTGTTGTCTGGATTGTAGACTGACTCCTCTGCATGAAGATCTCTTTTCTTCTTCCTATTAACAGAAAAAAAAACAAGAAAAAACTGAGTTTGTTTTTCTAAGAGCTGAGTTTTACTAGAACTTTGTGTTTCACTGATAATGACAATCTTGTCAAAGAATCTTGGTCTCTTTGTTGTTTCAGCAGCTATTTTCTAAATGTAATTGGTCCCCTTATCTTCTGAGGTCATGTTAATACACCAAAAACTCAAATTTCCACTTTCTCTAATTCTATGGCCTCTCTAGAAACTTTTAAATGATGTCCGAACCAAAGCATTTCTCTAAACACCCTGGAGAGAACACACAACATTTGAGTAATCACATCTTAATAAGAACCAACTTCTTTACACATGAAAATTTGTTTCCCTACAGTAGATTTAATTTGCTCCAAGTAGCGATTCTTTTCTCCACACAGGTACCACAATACTTCTCAATGTGGAGCTACTGGATACTGGTCAAAGGGCTACATGATCATTATTTATTCAACAAATAATTTAAACTTTATGTGTGCAAATCTATTCTTAATGTTAACATGTGTGACAATGTGCATTGAAAATGGAAGATGGCATACATGACAGGACATAGCAGTCCACCTAAACTAACAGGCTGTGCAAGGAGAACATTAATCAGAGTCGCAGCCAAGAGGCCAGCAGTAACTCTGCAGTAACTTCTGCCACAGCTCAAGTAGAAGAATCTAAGATCTTCCTATTACTTTCTTTTTGCTGCTCTTCCATAAAGAGCCTGTGGAAAGTTTTCCACAAGTCAAAATGAGGGACATAGTAATCATTTAGAGATGATGTTCTGAGGGAACTGCTTCACAAAACCAGGCTAGCAGATTAAGCCGGGATCATAACACACACATGAAGTTTACCACAGTTTAAACTAATTAGGGCGATATATGCAGGGACCTCCTAAGTTATTAGTGCAAGTCATTTGTACTAAAATGTTACATTGTAGTCAACATTTTAATCATATACTTCCAGATAATGCAAATTATATCAAATCTTAACGTTTCCGTGTTTTTTCTGTATAAATATCGATTAGATGTGGGATAAAAAAGAGAAACATGAATGAATCTGTCTTCCACCGTTTCCATCTTCCATTCATTGCTCAAATAAACAACTTTAAATTTGTTTAACTGAACAAGTATCATTATGACATTTAGTTAAGGATGGTTTGGAAATGTGTATTTCTGGGCTACTTATGCATTTGCTATTTTAGCAGCAGTTTTCTTTCTTTAGTAAGTGCTTCAATTCCTCATAATCCTCCATTAAAAAGGCTTTTTGTTTGATGTGATGTATTACTTGTACAGTGTAGCATTAGTGGATTGATCTCATAATCTCTTGAACAAAGCTGTAGACGCACATTCACCCAAATTACTTAAGCTTGGCTCAACATAGCTGCGCCTCCTGAGCCTGGTTTGGCCTTTGAAACAGATAAAACCAGAATGAACTGATGGTAATATGTCAAGTCTGGTTTTATTTCTTATCCTGGGTTTCTTAATCCTACTTTGGTGGAACAGCCCTCTGGTCAGATGAGACCAAAACAGTTTGCTTTTTTACCCACGTGTAAAACTAACACCGCACATCACTCTGAACACACCATCTGCTTTTCCCCAACAGAAACAAGGAGAATGATTAGAGTTGATGAGAAGATGGAAGGAGCCTAATACATGTTAGACCTAGAAGAAAAACCTGTCAGAGGCAGCGAAATAGTTGAGAAAGAGACAAAGGTTCTTTCTCCATGACCCTTGACCTATGACTAGAGCTACAATTAAATGGTTTAGATCAAAGCATATTCATATTTTGTGATAGCCCATCCAAAGCCCAGAGCTAAATCCAGTTATCTCCAGCATGACCGAAATGAAGCCAGTTTGTAAAGCAGGATGAGCAAAAATATTAGCTGCTAAATGAGGAAAGTTGGCAGAAGGATACCTAAAGGCTTACAGGTGACTACAAATGTGCACCACACTTTTCTACATTCTGCCCTTCTGCAAACATTGAAAACCATCTATCATTTTTCTTCCAGATGACATATTTGCACTATACTTTATCTATCCATCAAATAAAATCCCCAAAACATACAATGTATTGTGATTTATCATGACAAAATGTGAAAAAGTTAAACTAGTGCGTCTAAGCAGGTCACATAAGGTTTATAAGGAAAAACTAAGCTGAAGACCTCACCTCGTCACAATGAAAAACACCAACAGCACAATGAGGATAATGATGTTCACAGCAGCCAACACACCGACACTGGTAAACCGTTGAGATTCTAGAAGAGGGGAAAAAAAGAGAACAAATCCCACATTTAATCACTGTTTTCTTTCATCACCTTTGCTTAAAACTTCTGAACATCAGGAAAATGTTCTCTTTTCTCCCCCCCTCCACCCCCTATTGCTCCTGTTTTCATCTGTTAGGAAGAAAATGAATAGAAAATGAATCAATGACTTATCTATATCAATAACTGATTAATCTTGCAGAGAGAACAAAAAGACCCGGATATGAAAGAGCCAAAACAGAGCATATCTGTAGCTTTGACATTTCAGATGTTTTTTCTATCATTTTATCTCAATATAAAACAGAAATCAGTCACCCAGGCCACAGCAAGAGTTAGGAACCTTAACTGGCCTCATATTGAATGATCTGATGGAAAACTTAATGACCAGAAATTATTTTTAGTCTGATTTTGATGACTTAAGTATAAAGTGCCATGTAAATATATTTATATCCCCTTGAACATTTCAAGATGGTAAAGACAATGATACAACTGCACACTACTCAAAGAATCAGAGAGGACATCAGTCCAGCACCCCAAACAATCTGACTTTTATGGAGGAGGAGACAGAAAAAGTCTGTAGTTAAAACAAAAAAGACAAAAGAAGTCACATAAAGGACACAGCAAGCATGACGAAGACTTGCTGTGTTCTGGCTTTGTGGCTAAGTGTTGTGGCAGCATCATGATGTGGGGATCAGGGAAGCTGGTCAGAGTTGATGGGAAGATGGATGGAGCTAAATACAATGGAGGAAGAAAACCTGGAGGCTGTAAGACCAGATTCAGGCAGAGATTCAATCTCCAACAACCTTAAAATGCAGCTCAGAACCACAATTGAACGGTTTTGATCAAGCAAATTCATGTTAGACTGGCCTAGTCAAAGTCCAGAAGTAATTCCTACTAAGTATCTTGGAAATGACTGGAAAACTGCTGTTTACAGACAGATGGCAGTAAAATGTAAAAATGTCTGTCTTGATGTTTGTAGGATCACATAAAACTTTTGCTTAGTGTATTTTAGTAGTAATTAAATTGTATTAAAGCACAATTTAAAGTGTACTAAGTGTACTT
Source organism: Poecilia latipinna (assembly GCF_001443285.1). Classification (NCBI taxonomy): domain Eukaryota; kingdom Metazoa; phylum Chordata; class Actinopteri; order Cyprinodontiformes; family Poeciliidae; genus Poecilia; species Poecilia latipinna. The sequence goes on along the minus strand of NW_015114699.1, from coordinate 64,566 downwards.
TGACATACTTTTTTGGAAAAATTGAAGTTACACTTAGTATACTTTAAGTATATTGCTTTTTATGTAATAAGTAAAGGCATGGATTTAGGCTATTCTAAAAAGGAAAAATAGTACATGACTATTTTTCTTTTATGAGTTCCCCTAAAATGTTTATTTGTCAATTTAATTGTACGGAATGTTCAATGATTGAAAGTGTTAGGAAAAGTGACACCTCTGATAGGAAATCATAGATGATTGCAGGATTGAACCTGCAAACATCTATGATGACATTTCTTGTCATCATAGATAAAAAGCTGATGATAGGAGCTGTAAATGCTAACAACTTTTAAAGTACTAAACAAAGTCTGTATCAAAGTCTCTGGGTTCAGGTCTACTAGACTTCCCCTTTAAAACAACAAACCAGCTCCTATTCCCATTGAAACATGCAACATTCACTGCATCATAACATTTGAAGCAATGTTCTACACAAACCTGGGAAAGCAGTCACCGTGAGGCTCATGGAGAGTCCATCAGGACGTTGTGTGTCCATATGACAATTCTTCAGCCTGAGTGAGAAGCTTCCCTGTTTCTGTTCTGGCTGATCACCACGAAGAAGAACATCCTTGGAACTTGTCACTTTGTTTCTAAACTCCACATACGTCTTGTCCATTAAACAAGTCGGATTCTTCGGGATTGAAAACTTAATTGCCGTCTTGTAATTATTGGGGATGTGAAAGTACCACTCCATCAGCTCTGCGTTGGGAAAACTGTCTGGGTAGTTTGGTGTCAGCAGCGTTGAGGACAACAAACCTTTTTGTAGTGTGACTGAAATTTTGGCAAAGGCTGTGAAAGAAAGAAAATACACACAGCTGGTACTGTGGAAGATACAGAAAAGATGTTTAACAAAAACAGAAAATATAATGATACTAACTTGGTATTCTCTCCACTGCTGACACTAAAAACATGTCAGAACTTGGCTCCTGTCCTGCTGGGAGGTGCAGAGAGAAGCTGCCTTCACTCTGGATCGTTGCACTCCTGATGGTCCCAGATGAGCAGAATTTCCCTAGGAGAACATTTGCTGCTCGGAGAGTGTAGGTGTGTTTATTAGCACAGCTGACGCCTGGAGCAATCTGATTCAACCTTGTGTTAGCAAATTTTATCTGAAATGATTTTTGTGAATCAGCCTCTATTTTCCAGATGAACTTGCGGTCGAATGGCAAAAAATCTGAGAATCCAATGTAAGGATTGATGAGGCCACAAAGCTCCAAGTTACATGCTGAGAAAAGAAATGTAAAGTTTAGAGACAATTTTATAATTTAGAAAAATATATCCATGTAATTTTAGCTTTTATTACAGAGCCATCTTCTCACACTTGAAGCTCAACCCTTAATTTGAAAGAATTGGTTCAACAGAGAAAGAGGATAATGTTTTCAACTAAAGTGGGAAATATGTACAGGTCATTTTTACCAAGAGGAAAGTATTTATTCTTTCATAACATTTCACAATGTTGTAGCATTAAGAGAGAGATCTTTGATCATTTCTTGCTTGTTTCCTTGCAGATGCTACCAGATTTTCTTTCTTTCTTCTCAAAATCTCCTGGTATTTCAACCAGTTCATGGTGCCAGGCTCTCCATCCAGGTCATCAGGGATTTTAGAAGAAAAGCAGGCCCACAGAATGATGGATCCCTAATGATAGATCTGCTTGTGCCTGAAAATCTAATCTAAAGCGTTTGGTTCAATTTAAAGTTTTAATAAACACTTCATATTTCTGTCTGTGATGGTAGGAGAGAAAAAGTTCCTCTTTTGCCAATATAATTAACAAAGTAATTAATTACATTAGTTGAAATTACTCTCGATACTAAAAAATCTCAATCTCAATTATCTGCATTTCTCAACATTTGAGATCAACTAAAGTAAATAAAATGTTATGTTTTACCTATTTTGTGAACAATTTCCACCGTGAAAAAATCCTGAGGTTTGGCGCAATTAAACTCCAGATCTGTTCTGTTAACCAATGTGAGGCTGTTGTAACATTGTCGTTGGTTACTGTTGGATGTGCACACTTTGCAGCTGCTGGCTTTACTGTTGATGATGTTGATGATGCTGCCATCTAAAGGAAATGCAGTCAAAGTCAGGCTTCCTGGAAAACATCAGGAAATGAAAGAGAGGAGGGTTGAACAAATTTAAAACACAGATATTAAAAATGCTCTGCAATATTTGTGCATTACTGTGAGTCATGACAGGGCAGGACTGTTCTGCTGAGTTATTGTTGCACATAAACATTGGTTTTCACACTTCTTATTTCATGTAACTTCAAATTACAGCAAAAGTGACATCAATGGATTGTATCTTGTTGTGTAATTGAAGCCTACAGTGTCAGCACCAACACAAGTTTTTCATTTGTGACAACCAATACTACAAGAAAGGTTGTCACACATTATGTGGTTGAATTCCCTAACGAGAAAAAATAGAGGAAGAAGGAGAATTGAGAAAAAAATATTACTTTTTAAGACAACTTTGTGTTTTAACAGGATTAATTTAACATTTCAGCTTCACTGTAAAACATTTGAGCTAAAATTAGTTGTATCTACTAGTCTTTAATTAAATATTTTTTTTTTGCAAGTTTTTGATTTTGAAGCAAAATGTGTGCGTTTGTGAAAGATAAACCTAAAGCCGTAAGTTGTGTTAACTTTTTAATAATTTTGTCAAACCTCCAAGAGTTGAATAAACTAGAATTTTTAAGCTGGCAAAGGAGTGGGAACTGTTTCCCAGTGTACTTAGTGGCATGTTTTTGTATCCTCTGTGGCATATAAGTGAATGAACAAATTTGAACAAATTAACCATGTAACCCCTAAAAAGGTGAGTTTTATTTCGCAGATTAATTAAAATAAATACAGATTTGACACCTTTATTGAGACACACATGAATGGAATGTTTTACAGTCAGTGTCTGATGAATATGTTCTCTGCTCATGGTTTGCAATTCCCCGCTTTTTTTCTATTAATACCATAATAGTTTAAGGCATCACAGATAAGAGGGCCTGTATCGAAGAAAATGTGATATCACCGTCTGTATCCCTTGTATATTTTCGCCAAATATTGCCCTATACTGAGATGAATCTCCACCAGTAGCTCAGAGAACAAACAGATTATGTGAAAAAGGTTATTTCGTTGTTATCTCTTTATTTCTCCAAATTAGCAGGAGGATGCTAATTTGGCAATTTGGTTTGAACCAACCAGGCCCATTACCTGCATTACTCAACTCACTCTGTCTGGGGGAAGAAAACCGTGCCAAGTTTTTTATTTTATTTTAGTCCTCGGTGCCGCACAGGTAAAACCTGCTCGACCGCCTTAAAACTCATGTTGCGTTTAAAGACAGCTCGGAAAAACACGTTACAACATGTTAACAATGGTTTAACAGTTTTACTGCCTGAAAAAAGAGCGGGAGACGCACACTTCTGATACGGGAAGTGTGGGAGCCCCTACCATATCAAATCGAGGTAGGATTAAAAAATGAAAGAAATAGCTTCCAGTCGTGGGTGGGGGCTCGGCTGACTCTGTGGGCGGGCAATGTTTCCCAATGCCCGCCCATGCTGCAGGTGTTCTTATTCACACACATAACAAACACAAAATGTAAAATACAGCTTAAAGAAAACAGTACAAGCAGACTGTGAAATCGTTCACTTTGAGCTACCTTGATGCTTTAAAGCATCAAGGTTGCCTCTCTTACGTTTAAATTTAATTAACATCTTTAGTAATTACAAAGCAAGCCCGCCACCTAAATTTAGTTATCTGCTGTTAAAATGTTATTTTCTCACCAGAAACGATGGAGACGGCCGTGATAAAAAGTAAAATCTGCAGAGATATTCCTTCTGATTTATTAAAATACATATTGTGTATTTTAATAAGATGATCCTGAGCTTAATTGAAAGCAGTGAGCGCTTGTTTCATGGCTTGTTATCGTCAGGAGTCACAGATCTTTGCTTCCTAGTCCAGGTGTAGCACAGGATGTTCCTTATAAGGCTTGTTTTCCTTCCGAACTTACATGGCAGGAACAGGAAGAGAATGTGACTGCAGACAGGTAAGGAAGTGACCAAGGTGACAATTTCGGCAAGCATTTTTATTTGGAAAATTATATATATATATATATATATATATATATATATATATATATAAAGAAAAAAAGAAAAAAAATGATTCTGACTTTAATGATTTTACACCTGTGTTGGATGTCTATTTAATTTCATTAAAAAAAAGAGTCTCGTCAGACGTCCAGACATTGAGCTGCTGTTGGTTGTCGTGGTTAAACATCCAAATAAAATAGAGGACCTTCATAGAGACGTCCAGAATCGGTCAATTGGACCGGACTCAAATGATCTCCATCCGTCTAATGTTTAGTGATACAGATTGCTTACAAACATAAATGATTAATTTTGCTGAACTTTGTAGCAAATGAAATAGTTGGATTAACTGTATGAAATAAGTTTCAGTAACTCAGGACTTCTAGTTGTTGGTGTGATATTCTTTCTTAAAGACTAATACTTACAGTATATATATATTTTTTAAAATCTAATAAGAAACATAAGCACAAACAAAATATGAACTAATGCTGGTACCTTTTCCTGATTTAATTCCACGGAATTGATTCAGCCATGTTATCTTTACAGTAAAACACCCTCCGTCTGCTTTTACAGGAATGCAGGGATTTACAGGGGCATGTCATCACAAGGAGCAAGAAAAAAGTCAAATAATAAAATAAAATAAACTTAAACTGGATTATAGAAACCTATGAAATTGATATTTAATTCTTTCCCGTAGAAGAAACAGGATAACCAAGTGATTTTTGACATAATTTGAACAGAACATTAAATCTGTTGTCATAAAAATATTTTTTTTCTTGTTTTTCTGTGCTCCAATTACAGGGGGGTCACACTCTTAAGCCTCCCTGGTATGGTCTATTCAGGGGTCCTGGAGAAGAGGGTCCGTCGGATAGTTGAACCTCGGATTCAGGAAGAGTAGTGTGGTTTTCGTCCTGCTCTTGAACACTGGACCAGCTCTACACCCTCAGCAGGGTCCTGGAGGGTTCTGGGAGTTCGCCCAACCGGTCTACATGTGTTTTGTGGACTTGGAGAAGGCGTTCGACCGTGTCCCCAGGGGGACCTCGTGGGGGGTTCTCCAGGAGTATGGGGTACTGGGCCCTTTGATATGGGCTGTCAGGTCCTTGTATGACCGGTGTCAGAGTCTGGTCCGCATTGCCGGCAGTAAGTCGGGCTCGTTTCCGGTGAGAGTTGGACTCCGCCAGGGCTGCCCTTTGTCACT